>NC_133620.1:10394717-10621601 GCF_048593235.1 Sminthopsis crassicaudata | reverse complement strand
TCATTCACTCAACAAATACTGTACACCAATATAGGGGTTAGATCTGACAGATTTAGATTAGAAAGCTTCTTCTGGGCCTCTTAAGTTTTAGCCACAGTCATTTTCAATGTTCCTCAAGCCGTATCATAATAGGGAATATCATCCTTTGTCTAGGCCTGCAGCCAGCCCTGCCAAGATCAAGCTGTCAGAGAGGAATTTATTTTTGCAGATACTATGATATCTCAAGTTGCAGAGAAGATGTGATGGAGGGAATAGTTGCTTTTGCCCATTTTTTTTATCTCAATTCTAGAAAGAGATGGGCTTCAGTGGATCAAGCGTCATTCTTAAGGTAAAAGTTGGATCCTAATGCCAACTCAGATAGCAGAGACATAACTAGGGCAAGGTGAATGGAAACTTTGGTCCAGGTGCCAAATTTAGAAGGCACTGATATCATTGCAGTCTTTAAGCCATAGGATTTATTTAGCACCTATTTGGCAAAAACAACTGGGCAAAATCAGATGGCTGACTTCCTATGTGTATCAGCTACACCTCCCAAAACTATGTGCTAATTTGGTCCTGTGCAATGTACTCTCTTTTTAACCAAATATTTGACTTTTCTGACTCTCAGCTTCAAAGATGAAAGGGTTGGCTAAGATGACCTCTGCATTCCCCTCCAGCTCTAAAGCCTGGAATTTTGTGGCCATTTATAATATACCATTCTTTTTTTTTTTTAGCAAACAATGCTACTTCAATCAGATAAATTGTTGTGCTTCCCTTTGGGTTCTTATTATTATCCTTGTCAAGATTTGAGAGTCAGTGGCTTGGAGTGTTCTTCCTTGAAGACAGAGGGAACCTCTTCCATAGCAGAAAATGTTAACAACAACAGCGAAGATGACAGTAGTGATGAAAATGACCATGCTACTAGCTAACACTTATAGAGTGGTTTCATATGTGTCAGACACTGTGTTAAGTGTTTGACAAATATTATCTCATTTGATGTTCACAGTTACCTGGGAAGTAGATGCTATTATTATTCACATTTTATAGTTGAGGAAACTAAGGCAAACATAGGTTAAATAACTTGCTCAGAATAAGACAGGGGAACAAATATTTAAAACAAGATTTCCTAGGGGCAGCTAGATGGCACAGTAGATAGAGCACCAGCCCTGAATTCAGGAGGACCCGAGTTCAAATGTGGTCTCAAACACTTAACACTTCCTAGCTGTGTGACCCTGGGCAAGTCACATAACTCCAGCCTCAAAAAAAAGGAAAAAATAAACAACAACAACAAGATTTCCTGATTTCATATCCAATATTCTACCTACTGAACTACCTCTGCCACTACCTAGCTGGCTCTGGCTCCTTTGCCATAGCAATTCAAATTTTTATTCGACAAATATTTATTAAACATACCTACTGAGGGCTGAGTTAGATCTTAGGACTACACAGAGTTTAAGGCACACTTAGTCTTTGCTTTTATGGAGTTTGTCATTTAGTAGGGGTAGGAGGTAAAGAGCCAATAGAGATAATAATACTGATGTATAATATTACAGGATAAGCTCACCAGGAAGGTGTAGAGCTAAGCTCTATGCAATAATAAATGCCAGTTTTTCTTTTTACCTTTATAAAAAGTGCTTGACATCTATTAACACATTGAATCTTCACATATCCCTGGGAGACAGGCTATTAATAATAATAATACTATTTCATGTTTATATAAGACTTTAAGATTTATAAAGTTCTTTTCTCATGACAGCCCTTTGAAACAGGTAGTTATGGTAAAAATCACACACAGCCAGCTCACAGTTCTAAAACTATAGGCAGCGCGTGCACCTTCGGAATCTAATTCTTACTGTGCAACAAGAAATTTGGATTTACACACATATATTGTATCTAGGATATACTGTAACACATTTAATATGTATGGGATTGCCTGTCGTCTAGGGGAGGGAGTAGAGGGAGGGAGGGGAAATTTTGAAAAAATGAATACAAGGGATAATGCTGTAAAAAAAATTATCCATGCATATGTACTGTCAAAAAATTATAATTATCAAATTAATAAAAAAAAAAACTATAGGCAGCACCATGTCTGCAGAGGGGAAAAGCAGATGACAGTATTATAAGCTTGCTTTTCACAGGCTGTAGTGTCTTAGTTGAAAAGGTCAGTCAATAACCAGAGTATGTTTGCATATATAAATAGCTATTTTGTATAATTGTTCCAGTTATCATTTTTAAATTTACAGACATTGCATCTTGGACTTGTAGATTTTATTTGATAGTTGCCTCTATATTGACCAAGAAAGGAACAATGTTTCTTTTCCACAGGAAATAAGTCCAGAAAAAAAGGGATTTTTCTTAGTGTCATCTGCTGACTTGTGCCTCTATTGACCAGATCAGGATTTTTATCTTTCTGCTGGATGGTCCTTCTAGTAGAAACCAAGGAACCAGCTCATCCTGAATGTTCCATTGATCCTTCCCGTTCTCCTTGTCACTGCCTCCACTACCCCAAAAGTGAGTTTCCCCTAATCCCTGACCTATGCTGCCCCTAAGCAGAGCTGTCTGGAGATAGTTCTTAAAGTATGAGTGCCAAGGGATGATGTTCTGATCCAGGTATGAGGGGATGAAGTCCTTGGGAGGTCAACGACAGTGATATATTGGGGGCGGCCAGGTGTTAGCATGGCTCAGTGTCAGGAAGTTCTGTATTCAAATACTGTCTTTTATGCTTTCGAAATCTTTAAGTATTTCTTTAGTGCCTGCTGCATACCATATAATGCACTAGTCGATGGACATACCATCACAATAAAAGAAACAATCTCTGTTTCAATAGCACGTTCCCATTTCTCAACTAAGTAACATTAACATCTTTTTGACTACTTTGTATATTTCTTTCCTTGTTCAGTGCTCTTACAATGTTATCTTGCCTCTCCAGTTGTCCTACTCTCTCTTTTTTTAATGCACAAAGAAATCAATTAAGTGATACAAAATATCTTGTAAAGGCAAAGTATAACCAAGATCTGTAGGCAGAAGAGCTGAATTCAAATCCCAGTTTGCCATTTATTCCTTAATGACCAACCGGAAATAATTTATGTTCTCAGGGCCTTAGTTTCCTCATTTTAAATGAGGCTAGAATAGGTGGCCTCCAAATCTATGAGCACAGAGTATGGAATAAGGTGGATTCATCTTTCTGAATTTAAATCTGGCATCAGACACTTACTAGCTGTGGGACCCTGGGCAAGTCAACTTATCCTCATCTGTAAAAATAAGCTGGAGAAGGAATGGTCACTACTCAAGTATCTTTGCCAAGAAAATCCCCAAGGGGGGTCATGAAGAGTCAGACTTACTGACTGAATACACACACACACACACACACACACACACACACACACACACACACACATACACACACACACACACACACACACACACACACACACACACACGATCTATGATCCCAAATGCAATAAAGATAATAAATTTTCCATTTGAGAATTTTGGCTGCTATCTCCTCATTCCAAGTCCAATGATGCTCCAGTTGTACTCTCCTAACTAGGTCATCCCACCTCCAAAAGCTCTGCATTTTCCTCTTTAGCAGCATGAACAATGATGGGGTGAAGGGTGGAGCTGAATAGAAACAAGAGGAAAATCATCAAAGCTTAGTGAAATGTGGCATCGGAGAGGGGAAAATAAATCAGAGAACAAATTATATTTTTTAATATTCTTTCCATGTTAATAATCTCTAAACTGCTGCTAGTAATGGTGACGAGGATTTTAAAAATGTATTATCTTTGTACATCTACATTCCCAGAGGATTTTTTTGTGTAATCAGTTCTTAATCTTTCAGAAGCTCTCCATTCATTTTACCAAATGATCATTACTTTGTTTCGCTTGTTGAATGACAAAAAGATCGGTGTACAGCCAGCCCCCATCTAGTTTGGGATATTCATTCATTACTCAGGAGATATGTGCCTAAGGAGGATGGGATGGGTTCAGGAAGCTAGCTTTTTTGTAGGGGGCACAAAGGTGGGGGGCAACCTCAGTACTGAGAATAAGTGTTAGATTTGAACTAATGAGAAAGGAACTCTCAGTTCTGGAGAGGCAGTATGGCCTGAGTAGGGGAATATTGATAAATGCTTAACAGACTCTCTGAAAAATTTTTTTAATCAGTTACTACCATTTTATCCATCATTTTCTCAAACATAGATACTTAAAAAAATAAATTGAGCCCTGATTTATAATATTTGCTGGTTTCCAAGGTATAAATACTTAATGCTGAACATTTAATAAACATCTTTCTTGAACCTGTTTATACTGGCTCCAGGTCTCCCTGAGTCCAAGAGTCACTGGAACACAGACTTCAGAGCTGTACACAACCCTGAAGATCTTCTTTACAGATGAGGAAAATGGAGCTCAGAAAGGTGATTAGCTAAGATCACTGAGTTAACAAACTGTATCCATGAATCCAGGAGACCTGATGCTTTCTAGTAGACCAGGAAATGTTTCCTACTTGTAACATGAAAGAGCTCATATTTTATTTTAGCTCTTTACATTTTTAAAGTGCTATTCATATGCTAGCCTTCTGAGCCAAATAGCCTATTTTTTCCTTCATATATTCATTATAATTAGAGGATCCATGAGATTTACATAATTTCATAGGATCAGAGGTTATAGATTAACAGTTGGAAAGCATCTTAGAGGCATTAAGTTCAACCTTCTCATTTTACCACTGAATTAAGACCAGAGATTTTAAGTGCTTTCCAGGGTCAGGACACTAGTAAATGTCAGACCAGGACTTGAACCACATCATCCAAGTCTACATTGACCTCTGTTAAGGTCAGGGTTCCAGAGCTAGAAATACCATCATCATCAGCTAAAAATTGATCCAGGTCTTCTGATTTGGGCACCTTAGAATGAGGATCACTACTCATATGTGTTGGAACCCCATGACTGCCTTCTATTCAAGGTTCTTTCATTCAGCTCTTGCTAATGGTAGAAGGTCACTGACATTATAATGAGATAACTTGTGATACTTCCCATGAATCATATGGGGACTTTGGGAAAGGATTTTGAGACTTTTCTGTCTAGTTCTTTATTCTCTCATCTATAAAATGGTGACAATAAAACTTGAACAACCCCCTCCCGGAGATGGAAGATTTGCTCATTTTACTGAATTGTGATTTCATCAGCATAGAGCGTTTCTCGGAATGGAAACTCCCTAAATCAGTGGAAGTTAGTGACAGAGAGAGGTTAAGTAATTTTCCCAGAATTACCCAGCCAGCATGTGCCACAGGCAGGGTTTGACCCCCTTCCTGAATGTACAGTCATTTCTATCCATTAAATTAGCTTTGAGTATGGTTCCATCAAATTGATTTGTGATACACACTTATGTATCACACACATATAAATGTACATTTGTACATATAGATGCAGGTTTAGGTAAACGAGCATATATATGTGTGTGCGTGTGTGTGCGTGTACAAACGTGTACATATAGACATGCTTGTGTGGACATGTACCTATGCATGAATGCCCATGTGTGTGTGTGTATGTATGTATGTGTATATATATCTCTCTATATATATCTATATATCTATATCTATATCTATATATCTATATCTATCTATATCTATATCTATATCTATATCTATATCTATATCTATATCTATATCTATATCTATATATATATATAATTTTTGACTTTGAAAAAGCAACTTCACTGACTCTCAGGCTCTTCATCTATTAAATAGAGAAGTCTGATCACATGACTTCTGAAATCCCTTCCAGCTTTAAATCTACTGTCCTGTTTGATCCCTTTGAGAATTATTATCTGGAGCAGAATTCTAGATGTTACTATTTTGTGAATAAGTTTAAAAACGGATGTCAAACATATTAGTGTAGGAAGTTAGGATCTTGTCTCCTGTGTAGCTGAGATTTAATATAAACTTAAAAATAAAGCATTATTCTTATTCTATTGGTTGCTGGAAAACCTTAGTGGGGGAGGTAGAAATAAAGAGAAGCAGCCAAGGACAGTAGGTTGAGGCCTTGCTTTGGAGGACATTTGTTCCTCATTTGTGACATTGTGGGAATAAGTCACTGGCTCACTTCTGGCTTCCATTCCTTTATATGCTAAATGAAAGGGTTGGATTCTTAAGGTCACTTCAAACTCTCTATCTTTTGTTCCACTGGATGCAAGGAACACAGAAGATTTAAATAGCCATGTAGTTCTTATTATGAAATTTTCTGGAAAAAAAAACTGAGATTGCTCTCAGCTCACTCATTTCCTTTCTTATTATTTTAAAATCCTTTGTTATCCAAGAAAATGATATTCACACACATGTATTGTATCTAGGCTATATTGTAACACATGTAAAATGTATGGGATTGCCTGTCATCGGGGGGAGGGAATAGAGGGAGGGGGGGATAATTTGGAAAAATGAATACAAGGGATAATATTATAAAAAATATATATATATATAAAATAAAAAATTATTAATTAAAAAAATCCTTTGTTATCACCCCCCACTCTCTGACAAAGAAGTGACCTTTTTCATGGCTGGGCCAACCTCTCTAGATGTGCCCTCGATCCAATCCCTTCTCTTCTTCTGTAGCAGATTACCTTCTCAAGTACTTCTCCTCGGCTCTTCTCTCTCTTCCTATCCATTGATCCCTTCCATGCTGCTTCAAACATATCACATCTTCCCCACTATTAAAAATATTCATTAGATTCTATCTGCATTTCAAATCATTCTCCTGTTGCTCTCCTCACTTTGTCAGATACATTCCTAGATAACATCAATCTGTACCTTTTGCCTCCCCTTCTGCTCCTCTCATTTGTTACTCAAATGTTGTAATGTGGCTTCCTTCTTTATTGTTCAACTGGAAATTGCTCTCTGCAAATTACCAATAGTCTCTAAACCAGCAAATTTGGTCCTCTTTTTCCAGTCCTTATCTTTTAAACTCATTTAAGCATTTAACAGTGTTGGACACGTTCTTCTGGATTCTCTAATCTGGGCTTTTGTGGTTCTCATTCACTGAGTTTTTGTGACTGCATCACTGGGTTTTTGTGCACTTTCCTAGTTCTCCTTAGAATTATCTGTTCCACTTCAGTCTTTCATGGCTCTTTTTCCTTATTATCTCCTATAACTAAAGCATCCTCCATGGCTCTGCCCTGAGCTCCCCTTCTCCAAAAGACATTTCAAACTCAATATGTTCAAAACAGAACTCTTAAAAATATAATCTTAATACAACTTATTTCTTATTTTAATAGTTTTTTATTTCCCCAGATATATGGGGAAACCTTTGCAAAATCTTTTGTTCCAATTTTTTTTCCTCCACTTCCTCCACAACTTCTCCCTTAGACAACAAGCAATCCAATGTAAGTTAAACAAGGTCTTCTAAACATATTTCCATATTTGTCATGCTGCCCAAGAAAAATCAGATTAAAAGGTGAAAAAATGAGAAAAAAGAAACAAACAACAAAAAAGGTGAAAATACTATGATCCATATTCAGTGTCTACAGTTCTCTCTCTGGAGGCAGATGGCTCTTTCGATCACAAAGCTAATGGAATTGCCTTGAATCATTGATGAACATCCGTTTAATTTTCAGTTCTTTGCCACCACAAAAAGGGCTGCTACAAACATTTTTGCACATGTAGGTGTTTTTCCTTTTTATGATCTCTTTGGGACAAAGACCTATTAAAGACACTGCTAGATCAAACAGTATGTACAGTTTGATAGCCCTTTGGGCATAATTCTAAATTGTTCTCCAGAATGGTTGTCAGCTCACAAATCTGCCAATAATGCAATATTTATTATTGTTTTTTCCTGTTGTCTTAGTCATTCTTAGAGATGTGAAATGAAACTTCAAAGCTATCTTAATGTGCATTTCTCTAATCAATTTTAGAGCATTTTTCACATGACTAGAAAGAGATTTAATGTAATCATCTGAAAATTGTCTATTCATATCCTTTGATCACTTTTCAATTGGGGAATGGCTTGTATTCTTACAAATTTGAATCAATTCTCTCTATATTTTATAAATGAGGTTTTATTAGAAACATTGGTTGCAAAAATTTCCCCCTTAGTGTTGGAATACACAGGAGAGCTGTTGTAATACACAGGAGCCACTTGACAATGGCTCCTGGAGATCCAATCCAGAATCTATCTCTTCTTGTGAGAGGATGATACAAGGAGACTGAGAGGCAGTTGCCATTCTCTGACCTCCCTATTGAGAGGCATTGTGTTATTTTATCCTTCTCCTCTTTCCTCTGCCTCCAATTTGTCTCAGTCCACAACATCTGTGTCAGCAAAGGCTGTCCTGCAGCTCCTTCAGATACTATGATCCACAGCTTTGGAGGCTCTCAGAGAATTGACCTGTCCTTTAACACCCTAGCTTTCTGCTTCCCTTCTAATCTTGGCTGCATTGGTTTTGTTTGTACAAAACCTTTTTAATTTAATGTAATCAAAATTATCCATTTTGCATTTCATAATGTTCTCTAGTTCTTCTATGACCATATATTCTTTCCTTCTCCATAGTTCTGAGAAGAAGACTATCCTTTATTCTCCTACTTTACTTATAGTATCACCCTTTTTGTTTAAATCATAAATCCATTCTGACCTTATTTTAGTATAGGGTATTAGATATTGGTCAATGCCTAGCTTCTGCCATACTATTTTCCAGTTTTTCCAGCAGTTTTTGTCAAATGGTGAGTTATTATCCCAGAAGCTGGGATCTTTGGATTTATCAAACACAAGATTGCTATAGGTATTGACTCTTGTGTCTTGTGAAGCTAACCTATTCCACGGATCCACAACTCATTTCTTAGCCAGTACCAAATGGTTTTGATGACTGCTGCTTTATGATGTAGAATTAGATTTGGTACAGTTAGGCCACCTTTCTTGGCATTTTAAAAATTAATTTCCAGATAGTGTTCTTCCAGATAAATTTTGTTATTATTCACAATAGAACTTCTAATCTCCCCCATGGCCATTCTCCAACCCTCAGCTAGGGTCAAAGGCACCACAATTCTTCAAGGCTTCTAGGTTCATATGTTGGTATTAACCTTGATTCCTTACTGGCCCTTACCACCACCACCACCATCCCCAAGCCCATATCCAGGTCAGTCGCCTTTGCATGGGCCATACACATCCTATCTTCCTCATCTCCCCTCTAGTATTACCCTCTGCTTCCACTGTCGAAATTATATATATATATATATATATATATATATATATATATATATATATATATATATATATATATATATGTGGGTGGGGCATGTGTGTATGCGTGTGTGTGTGTGTTTTCATATTTCCTTCTCCAAGAATACTCCGAGTTCCCCAGACAGTCAAGACTGTTTTTAATTTTTCTTTGTGCCCCCAAATCTAGCATACAATAGGTACTTAACAAATATTTGCTGACTGATTGTCTTTCTATGTGGAATCTCTACTGATCTCCTGAAACACCAGTATCTTTTTCTCCTGACATATTTAATCATTTTGTACTTTTTCTGCTTGTTTTGTATATATTTATATGTACATAGGGTTTTCTATTACAACATATTTTTTTAAAATCAGAAACTATTCCCTTTTTTGTAGTGGTAAGGAATTAGAAAATGAGTGGATGCCCAACACTTAGGGAATGACTGAATAAATTATGGCATATGAATGTAATGAAATATTCTTGTTCTATAAGAAATGATGAGCACGTTGATTTCAGAAAAGCCTGAAAAGACTTACATAAACTGATGCTGAATGAAGAAAGCAGAACCCAGAAAACATTACATACAATTACAAGATTATTGATGATCAATTGTAATGGGCTTGGTTCTTTTCAACAATGTGGTGATGATTCAAAGCAATCCCAATAGATTTAGGATGCAAAGTGTCATTTGCATCCAGAGTGGGAACTATGGAGACTGAAGGTTTATCAGAGCATCATGTTTTCACCTTTTTTATTGTTGTTTGTTGACTTTTTTTTCTAGTATTTTTTTCCCCTTTGGAGCTGATTTTTCTCACACAACATGAAAAATATGGAAATGTGTTTAAAAGAATTGTACATATTTAAACTATATCAGATTGCTTGCTCTCTTGGGGAAAGAGATGGAGGAAGAACAATTTGGAATAACAAGTTTTACAAAAATGAAAGTTGAAAATTATTGTGACATGTATTTGAAAAAATAAAATACTATTTAAAAAAAAAGAAATCAGGGACTATTTCATCATTAGCCTTTATCTCCCAGAAGAATACAGTGCCTAGCACACAGTAGGTGCTTAATAGATGCTTTCATTCAAAGACCTCACAATCTTTGATTATTCCTAGTAGTTAGTTCTCTAGCTAGAATCTTGCCTGATTCTACATATAGAAAAATAAGAAGTCAGAATTGACAGCCTTGATCTTTTTTTTTGTCTAATGTTCTTTCCCCCTCAACAATAACACCTCAGAGAACAAATTATGACATCCCCTCCCGCTCCCCTCTGCAGCTTTGTCAAGACAAGGGGGATGATCCGGAAAGGTGCAGAATGCTGAATCCTTTGTCAGATTGTGTCATCGTGTCATTGATTTCTTTTAACTGTGTCAAGGGAGGATTTGATGTGTTTGTGTAGCAGAAAGGAGAGGGAGATAGAATATGAAAATGAGAAAAATGTAGAAAGGACATTAATAAAATTTATTTTAAAAAATAATTGTATTAAATTAAATTTTAATTTTTTTTAAATTAAATGACAACAAGCACCAAGCTTGAATTTAATCCATTTTAGAGATAGCAAATTGGGGATTTTCCTCACAAGAGAGAAGAAAAGAGAAGAGGAGGCTTGAGTCAAAGGAAAGATGGGTAAGACAAAATGGGGAACAGCCTGGAGAAGTGGTATTCATCTCAGAGCTCTTGAGCTACCAGGAAATGGGTTAGATGAGAGTGGAAGTCAGAGTAGAGAGACAAGGGAGGGAAGTTTCTTACCTTCTCATTCTTGAACTCAGGCATTCTGCTGGAATCCTGATGACTCCAAAGCCAATCTGAGAGATGGTAGCAGTTCCAGCTTTCCCTGAGGAGCTAACAGAGCACTCTCCTGCAGCTGAGAGCAGGCTAGAAGGAGGGAAGCAAATGACTGTCCCCTTATCTTCTTGTTATTTTTTCCTCCATGAATTTTTTTTCCTCCACCCATTTGTATATAGAATAAAGAATGTCTACTTGATTTCTTCCTTAGTATATTTCTTCTGTTTTATATGTTAATTAAATACTTTTTTATCCATTGGGTTCATGATCCTTGCATATTCTGGTGGTGATAATGTTATTTAAAATGCGGCTCAGGCTATTATTGGTATGATTGATTACTGAAAGCAGCCACACTGAACCTAGAAAAAATAGCAAGATGCCCAACCAAAGTTTGTAGAAAAGGGGTTCTTAACCTTCTGTGGGTCAGGAACTCATTCGGCAGGCCATCTAATGAAGTTTAGATCCTCTTCGAAGATAAAATATTTTAAAATATTTAAAGGAAATTGTAAATTTTAATTCAAGGATAGTGAAAATAAAGATGTATTTGTCTCCATCTAAGCTTACAGACTCCCATCCTTATCTTGTACATCCATAGATCTTGGGGGGTGGGGCTAGGTTAAAAACAAATACATCTCTATCTTAAATGATTTAGGGGCCTGGTTATTACAATACATTTGTCAATTTTAGCTATTATTATTTGTTTTGTTTCTGCAGTTAAAAGATTAACTTTATTTCTAAAAAGAGGACCATTTTTAATATTGACTTCATTTTAACTCCTGAAAAAACTTAAAATTGAAATTAATTTCATAATTATGTTTTTACTCATTATGCACCCATCACTGCTTTGTTCTAATGGTTGCTCATAAGTATTTTAAGGCTGTCATTAATTTTATTGCTTTTCTTGTGTTTATTAAAGTTTTTTTAATTATGGAAAAAGAAATTAAGAAGTTTCACTATTATAATAAAATTAAAGAGCGGCAAGCATAGTCAACTTTACATAAATTAAGAAACAACAAAAAAAAAGTAAAGTAACAAGCATCTCTAAACAGTAAGTATGGGAAATCTTTATCTTGGAAGAGCCACTGACTCCAAGAAAAGTTCATTCAATAATCATTTAAGTATTTAATAAGTATGCAAAGTACTTTGTGAGTTATTGAAGAAGGGGAAAATATGTTGAGAATCCATTCCTCCAAAAAACTTAGAATCCAATAGAAAAAGAAAAGATGTCTTAAAATTCAGTTCAATTGAAAATCTCACTTTATACTTTTAAAATATGAAAAAAGGGGCACTTCCAGCCAAGATGGCGGCGTGGAGGCAGACAGCTGCTTGAGCTCCTCGTTTTCTCTCAGAACTTACTTCATGACAAGCCTCTGACTTAATGCTTGACCCAGAAAGAAATCCACAAATTATCACCAAGAGAAGACATCCTTGAAAGTCGCCAGAAAAGGTCTGTGTTTGTTCGGGGGAGGGTCAATCAGACTGGGCGCAGACTGAGGGCAGACAGCCAGAGCAAGACAGGCAGCTCACACAGCTCAGACCGGAGGGGGAGGGGTGTGATCTCTGCCGTTTCTGTGAAAGGGCTTTTGCCCCAGTGTGGATGCTCCGTCTTGGCAGCAAGCCAGGAGCAGCAGAGAGGGTGTAAACACGAAGATTAAAACCCCAGAAAGCCAGCGTCTCTCAGAGCCCGGCTACCCCCAACCCCCACCTGGACTGACTCGGTGCGTTCTCAGAGCCCCAGAGCGCAGACTCAGTACAGTCATTGCTGTTCTGTTAGTGGCTCTCTGCTGCCCTACCCCCAGTCTGTAGAGGAAGCCCATTAATAACATCCAGCCCTATCCCCCGAAAAACAGACCAATTGTTTCTCTTGTCAGTTTGTTTTCTTTGATTCCTACTCTGACAAAATGAACAAAAAATTCAAAAGGGCTCTAACCATTGACAGCTTCTGTGTGGAGAGGGAGCAGACTTCAAATGCTGAGGAGACTAGGAACAGAATGTCCCCAGATGTATCCCCTGGGAGGGATATAAGCTGCTCCTCAATACAAAAGAACCTCATAGAGGAAATCAAAAAGGCTCTCACAAGAGAGCTGGAAGAGAAATGGGAAAAGGAAAGGGAAGCTTGGAAAGAGAGCCTGGAGAAGTCATCCCATGCATTCAAAGACAGAATGGATAAAGAAATCAAATCATTGAGAAACAAGATTAGTGAGCTGGAAAAGGTAAACAACTCCAAGGAAAACAGGATTAGTGAGCTGGAAAAGGTAAACAACTCCAAGGAAAACAGGATTAGTGAGCTGGAAAAGGTAAACAACTCCAAGGAAAACAGGATTAGAGAGCTGGAAAAAGAAATCAGCTCTCTAAAAAATAAAATGGATAAAATGGAAAAAAATTCCATAGAAGATAAAAACTCAATTGGACAATTACAAAGAGATATAAAAAAAGTGAGTGAAGAAAATACATCATTGAAAATTAGACTGGAACAAGTAGAAATGAATGACTCAAGGAGAAACCAAGAGGGAGTCAAGCAAAACCAGAGAAATGAAACAATTGAAAAGACTGTCAAGTACCTTACCAGAAAGACAACAGACCTGGAAAACAGATCCAGGAGAGACAATTTGAGAATAATCGGACTCCCTGAAAAATGGGAGGAAAAAAAGAGCTTGGACACCATTTTCGAGGAAATTATCAAAGAGAACTGCCCAGACGTTTTGGAAACAGAGGGTAAAATAGACATTGAGAAAATTCATCGATCACCTACTGAAAGGGACCCTAAAATCAAAACGCCAAGAAATATAGTGGCCAAGTTCAAGAACCATCAGACAAAGGAAAAGATATTGGAAGCTGCTAGAAAAAAACAATTCAGATATGGAGGATCCACAATAAGGATAACACAGGATCTAGCAGCGTCCACATTAAAAGAACGCAGGGCCTGGAACATGATATTCCGAAAGGCTAAGGAACTTGGTATGCAGCCAAGAATAACTTACCCAGCAAGAATGAGCATCGTTTTCCAGGGAAGAAGATGGACATTTAACGAAATAAATGAATTCCATCTATTTTTGATGAAAAAACCAGACCTACATAAGAGGTTTGATCTTCAAATACAGAACTCAAGAGACTTCTAAAAAAGGTAAAAAGAAATCTTGAGAACTATACTTCTGTCAAAAAAATATGTAAAGAACATATGTACAATTTGTCTTAGAAACTAGAGGTGGAAAGGAGATTATATCATAAAAAAGTATAAAGTGGTGGTACTACATCTCATGAAGAGGCAAAGGTAACCTATTATATCTGAGAGAAAGAAAGGAGGGAGATGAACATAGCGTGTATCAATAGACATATTCGATTTATGGTGAAACTTCTTCCACTTCATTGAAAAGTGAAAGGGAAGGAGTAAGCTAAGGGAAAGGGAATACAGTAATTTCGAGGAAAAGGGGTAAAATAAGGGGAGGATCTTTAAGGTGGGGGAGGGATCCTAAAAAGGGAGGGCTGTGAAAAGCAAGTGGTGTTTACCAGTTTAATACTGGATAGGAGGGTAAAAGGGAAGGAAAGGGGAAAAGCATAAGCAGGGGTTAATAGGATGGCAAGCAATATAGAATTAGTCCTTCTAACCATAAATGTGAATGGGGCAAACTGCCTCATAAAGAGGAAGCAGTTAGCAGACTGGATTAAAAGTCAGAATCCTACTATATGTTGTTTACAGGAAACACACCTGAAACAGGATGAGACATTCAAACTAAAAGTAAAAGGGTGGAGCAGAATCTATTATGCTTCAGGCAAAACCAAAAAAGCAGGAGTAGCCATCCTCATCTCAGATCAAGCAAAAACAAAAATTGATCTAATTAAAAGAGATAAGGAAGGGCATTATATCCTGCTAAAGGGAAGCATCAATAGTGAAGCAGTATCAATATTAAACATGTATGCACCAAGTGGTGCAGCATCTAAATTCTTAAAAGAGAAATTAAGAGAGCTGCAAGAGGAAATAGATAGCAAAACTATAATAGCGGGAGATCTCAACCTTGCACTATCAGAATTAGATAAATCAAACCACAAAATAAATAAGAAAGAAGTCAAAGAGGTAAATAGAATACTAGAAAAGTTTGATATGATAGATCTTTGGCGAAAGCTAAATGGAGACAGAAAGGAATATACTTTCTTCTCAGCAGTTCATGGAACCTATACAAAAATTGATCATATACTAGGGCATAAAAACCTCAAAATCAAATGCATTAAGGCAGAAATAGTAAATGCATCCTTTTCAGACCATAATGCAATCAAAATAACATTTAATAAAAAGCCAGGGGAAAACAGACCAAAAAATAATTGGAAACTAAATAATCTTATACTAAAGAATGATTGGGTAAAACAGCAAATCATAGACATAATTAATAACTTCACCCAAGAAAATGACAATAATGAGACATCATACCAAAATGTGTGGGATACAGCCAAAGCAGTAATTAGGGGAAGTTTTATATCTCTACAGGCCTACCTGCATAAAATAGAGAAAGAGAGGGCCAACGAATTGGGTTTACAACTAAAATTGCTAGAAAAGGAACAAATTAAAAACCCCCAGACAAACACAAAACTTGAAATTCAAAAAATAAAAGGTGAGATTAATAAAATTGAAAGTAAAAAAACTATTGAATTAATTAATAAAACTAAGAGTTGGTTTTATGAAAAAACCAACAAAATAGACAAACCCTTAGTAAACCTGATTAAAAAAAGGAAAGAGAAAAAGCAAATTGATAGTCTTGAAAATGAAAAGGGTGAACTCACCACTAATGAAGAGGAAATTAAAACAATAGTTAGGAGCTACTTTGCTCAACTTTATGCCGATAAATTCGATAACTTAAATGAAATGGAAGAATACCTTCAAAAATATAGCTTGCCCAGATTAACAGAGGAAGAAGTAAGTAGTCTAAATAGTCCCATCTCAGAAAAAGAAATAGACCAAGCTATTAACCAACTTCCTAAGAAAAAGTCCCCAGGACCAGATGGATTTACAGGTGAATTCTACCAAACATTTAAAGAACAACTAACTCCAATGCTATGTAAACTATTTGAAAAAATAGGGATTGAAGGAGTCCTACCAAATTCCTTCTATGACACAGACATGGTACTGATACCTAAACTAGGTAGATTGAAAACTGAGAAAGAAAACTATAGACCAATTTCCTTAATGAATATTGATGCTAAAATCTTAAATAAGATATTAGCAAATAGACTTCAGAAAATCATCCCCAGGATAATACACTATGACCAAGTGGGATTTATACCAGGAATGCAGGGCTGGTTTAATATTAGGAAAACTATTAGTATAATTGACCATATTAATAATCAAATTAATAAAAACCATATGATCATCTCAATAGATGCAGAAAAGGCATTTGATAAAATACAACATCCATTCCTACTAAAAACGCTTGAGAGTATAGGAATAAATGGACTAGTCCTTAAAATAATAAGGAGCATATATTTAAAACCTTCAGTAAACATCATATGTAATGGTGATAAACTAGAACCTTTCCCTGTAAGATCAGGAGTGAAACAAGGTTGCCCACTATCACCATTACTATTCAATATAGTACTAGAAACTCTAGCCTTGGCAATAAGAGCCGAGAAAGAGATCCAAGGAATTAGAGTAGGAAATGAAGAAATCAAGTTGTCACTTTTCGCAGATGACATGATGGTATACTTAGAGAACCCCAAAGACTCTGCTAAAAAGCTACTAGAAATAATTCAGAATTTTAGCAAAGTCGCAGGATACAAAATAAATCCACATAAATCCTCAGGATTTTTATACATTACCAACACAATCCAACAGCAAGAGATGCAAAGAGAAATTCCATTCAAAATAACAGTCGATAGTATCAAATATTTGGGAATATATCTACCAAAGGAGAGTCAGGAATTATATGAGCAAAATTACAAAACACTTGCCACAAAAATAAAGTCAGATTTAAATAATTGGAAAGACATTCAATGTTCTTGGATAGACCGAGCGAATATAATAAAGATGACAATACTCCCCAAACTAATCTATTTATTTAGTGCTATACCAATCAGACTCCCAAGAAACTATTTTAATGACCTAGAAAAAATAACAACAAAATTCATATGGAAGAATAAAAGGTCGAGAATTGCAAGGGAACTAATGAAAAAAAAGTCAGAGGAAGGTGGTCTAAGTGTACCTGATTTAAAGCTATATTATAAAGCAACAGTCACCAAAACCATTTGGTATTGGCTAAGAAATAGACTAGTTGATCAGTGGCATAGGTTAGGTTCACAGGACAAGATAGTGAATAAAAATAGCAATCTAATCTTTGACAAACCCAAAGATCCCAAATTTTGGGATAAGAATTCATTATTTGACAAAAACTGCTGGGAAAACTGGAAATTAGTATGGCAGAAACTAGGCATGGACCCACATTTAACACCACATACTAAGATTAGATCAAAATGGGTCCAAGATTTAGGCATAAAGAACGAAATCATAAATAAATTAGAGGAACATGGGATGGTTTACCTCTCAGACTTGTGGAGGAGGAAGGAGTTTGTGTCCAAGGGAGAACTAGAGACCATTATTGATCACAAAATAGAACATTTTGATTACACTAAATTAAAAAGTTTCTGCACAAACAAAACTAATGCAAACAAGATTAGAAGGGAAGTAACAAATTGGGAAAAATTTTTTACAGTTAAAGGTTCTGATAAAGTCCTCATCTCCAAAATATACAGAGAATTGACTTTAATTTATAAGAAATCAAGCCATTCTCCAATTGATAAATGGTCAAAGGATATGAACAGACAATTTTCAGATGATGAAATTAAAACTATTTCCACTCATATGAAAGAGTGTTCCAAATCACTATTGATCAGAGAAATGCAAATTAAGACAACTCTGAGGTATCATTACACACCTGTCAGATTGGCTAAGATGACAGGAACAAATAACGATGAATGTTGGAGGGGCTGTGGGAAAACTGGGACACTGATGCATTGTTGGTGGAGTTGTGAAAGAATCCAACCATTCTGGAGAGCAATCTGGAATTATGCCCAAAAAGTTATCAAAATGTGCATACCCTTTGACCCAGCCATACTACTACTGGGCTTATACCCCAAGGAACTACTAGAGAAGGGAAAGGGTCCTGTATGTGCCAAAATGTTCGTGGCAGCCCTTTTCATAGTGGCTAGAAGCTGGAAGATGAATGGATGTCCATCAATTGGAGAATGGTTGGGTAAACTATGGTATATGAATGTTATGGAATATTATTGTTCTATAAGAAATGACCAACAGGAGAAATACAGAGAGGCTTGGAGAGACTTACATCAACTGATGCTGAGTGAAACGAGCAGAACCAGAAGATCATTATACACTTCAACAATGATACTGTACGAGGATGTATGCTGATGGAAGTGGATTTCTTCAACATAGAGAAGAACTAATCCAATTCCAATTGATTAATGATGGACAGAACCAGCTACATCCAGAAAAGGAACACTGGGAAATGAATGTAAACTGTTATTTTTACCTTCTGAATCCAATTCTTCCTGTGCAACAAAAAATTCGGTTCTACACACATATATTGTATCTAAATTATACTGTAATATATTTAACATATATAAGACTGCTTGCCATCTGGGGGAGGGGGTTGGGGGAGGAAGGAAAAAAATCTGAATAGAAGTAAGTGCAAGGGATAATGTTGTAAAAAATTACCCATGCATATGTAATGTCAAAAAATGTTATAATTATAAAATAAAATAAAAAATTAAAAAAAAAAAAAGAAAAAAAATATGAAAAAAGGAGGCCATTTACTAAGAACTTCTTTTTCTTTCTCCGTGTTCATCTCATGGTTTATTGTTTTTATCATCATCATCACCATCATCATCATCATCATCAACAACAACAATAACAACTGCCTATTACTACTATTAGACTTTAATCACCAGGCCTCCAGACTGATAAAAACTTTATTCTCTGAGTCTTTCTTTGTATTCTGGAGGCTTCCAGGTGATCCAGTAGCTGCAATGTTCAGCCTGAGGTCAAGAAAACCTGGATTTAATTCTGTCCTCAGATGCTTAATGTATGGCCCTGGGCAAGTCACTTAACCACTTGCTGTCTGCCTCAGCTTCATTAAGTTTAAAATGAGAATAATAATGACACTCCTCCTCATTGGGTTGTTAGTCCATAAAGATATGATTTGCTATGAAAATTGCCTTTGAAAGCCTCTTTGGCCTATTCTCAAGTTTTTATTAAGGAAGTCCCATGTCTACACATTAACTTTTATACATGCATAATAATACACACATATATTATAAACAATATTCAGCAAATAGAAATATTTAAACAAAGTATTGTATCAATCCCCAAATAAATACTTTGAAATGTAAATGATCAACATAATACAAAGTTTAATAAATGCTAATTTGGGGAACCTGTGGGAGACCATGATCATGGGCAAAACTCATACAAGCTGAGCAAGTATGGATGGGTTGTACTCTGGAACTCTGGAAGGAACATCAATTACATATTTGATAGTAATAGAAATTGTCACAATCATAGTGCTCAAAGATTTACCAAGTGTTTCTCACACAAATTTGTGAGATAGGGAAAGTATGGCTAAATAAAAAGCAGCAAACTTTTCTCTCCTCCCAAACCCATGGGATCACTTTCCAAGTTTTTTTGTCTTCACATTTTTGGGTGTCATTGTTAATAGATGGTATTCCTTAATTTTTGATGACCTGGCTTTAGAGTTCCAATAAGCCAATAAGTCCCAGGAAGACTTTCTAAACGTTTCCAAGAAGGCTCATGGACTGGCAGTTGCTAATCTGCTTGGCCATTCCTTGCCCCTTTAAAAAATACCCTCTGATCTATCCTGTTCTTGTGGTTCTTCTCTTCCTTAGAATATTCTGAGAATAATGGAGAGATCAGTGTAGATGATATTTCAGAAATTTAATGCTACTTTTAAAAACATCAAACTTCTTGGCATGGTGGAAAGTTACACAGTATATAACATATGCAAGAAGAGACTTCAGATGTAATTTAATTCAACCCTATTAGTTTTACAGATGAGGAAACTGAGGACCAAAATAAAGAAGTAATTTGCCTATCATCACACAGCTAGTTAATGTTTGAGCCAGAGTTCAAATTCAGGTCTTCTCATTCAAGATCCTGAGAGATCCCAATCACAAGGAAGAAGGGCAGCTATTGGTCCCCAAATCTAGTGTTCAAGGTCCAAGTAGAAAGTTTCTTAAAGTTTGTTTTTCTTATTCATTTTCACCAGATCAAAGGTCAATCAGAACCATTTAATTCAGGTAGTAGAAGGTACCTTCAGTATCGTTTAGTCCAATTGCCCCATGATAATAATGAGAAAACAAAAGATTAAATCAGCTGATCTTGCAAAGTTCAGTGCCCAAAGCTGTGAAATTGAAGGATAGTTCCCAGATTCTTCTCAGATTGGGGGACAAAGTCACCAAGTTACACAACTGGTTTCAATGTTGATTTCTTGAATGCTTATTAAAAGTTTGTTGAGTTCAATTGAATTAAATCAAGTTAAGCAAAGAGAGGACCCTAAAGATCATTGTAACACATAATCCAATGTTTATTGTAAAATTAGGAGTTAGTAAATTCTGTGAAAAAAAAACAATGAGCAAATTAAGCAAACTGAATCAATGTAATCTTTGCTAGTCAGGATGAACCTTTCTCTAAATGTAGAAGAAAAGCAGTCTACAATGCAACTCCACATAGAATCCTCTATGGTGATCACCAAATGATTCTATGGATCATGACTCCATCTTGTGAGTTCTCCCTTCACTGATATGGATTGCAATTTGTAACTTTGGAGATGGTCTTTGAGGGTTGGTGCAGCCAAACATCATCTCCCTTTGTTGCCAATCTGAAGAGAAGTGGCCCCAGACTTAGCTAGGCTTGTCCTTGAATAATTGATCTGTAGTTCATCAAGGGTATGAGAGTTGAAATATATTCATTTTTGGAAAGTGACAAAGTCACTGAGAACCCAGGATCATCTGTACCCACAATGAGGTATCAGAGGGGACATCAATGGAGGACCTAATGATATCATAGTAAATGAAACTGAAGGTCATCATCAATGTAGCAGACATTTCAGAATCAGGTATCTGCTTATACCTGACTGTTTAAAGCAAAGGACAAAAGATACAATAAAGTAGAAGTAAGGATAAAAGATAATGAGAAATTCTGGAATTACTTCATTTATATTTCCTTCTTAAATATCCTGTCTAATAAATTCTCACTGGATTTGTAATTTCCCTGCATAGATAACTATTGGATAAGTAAATGTCTTTCATCAATTCAAGGCAGCACCCTCTCTGAAACCCATAATCTTAGAAACTTGTCTAGATCAGTGACAGATTAAATGACTTGCCCAGGATCACGCAGGCAATATGTGTCAGAATTTGGACTTCAATCCAGATCTCCTGATATATGAGATCCATCAGTATTATCCTTGTCATTATTATCATCATCAGCATTATTATTATATTCATTATCATCCCTATCATCATTCCCATCTTCATCATCATCTTTATTATCACTATCATCAGTAGCAGCAACATTATCTGTTCCTTTTCCATCATATGGGGGGAAATGGCTCCCCCTAATATTGTGGCTTACACTGTAAGAGCAGTTTTCTATCACTATCCATCTCTATTTGGATTTAAGAGAAAATTCTGGCCAGAACCCTTATTCTCAGCCTTTATTTCCTTATCTAGAAAATGTGGATAATGATAGCACTTACCTTGGCTGAGTTTTTCTGTGCACCAAAAGAGATAACACATATAAACTACTTTACAAAGTAAGGCACTAGATAAACCTTAGCTATTATTATATTTTGTTTTCTCTTATGCTAGACTTCCTCCCTCATCAGTATTAATTAGAAAAGCTTAATGACTACATTTCAGTTGCCACATAAAGGTCAACATAGTTTCTCAGCAAGAAGACATTTGCTAAGTAAAAAGATAAGGTAGCTGAGGAGGACACTGATTTAGAGTAAAATTCAACTCATCTCCAAGAAGGTCCAATCATTCTTCATCTTACCCTTTCCATCTTTTCTCTGATCCCTTGGAAATTGGATCTCCCCAAAAGTAAGATTATATAAGACTATGCCTGTTCTAATGTTTACAAACTCCATATAGTTTTTTTTTTTTACATTTTGACTTCCTTAGCTATTAATTTCCAGTCAACCTTCCCTCTTCCCCCTCTTCTTTCCCATCATCGTTCCATGATAATATGGAACTTGGAGTCAGGAAGACTTAGATTCAAATCCACTTACAGATATTAATTAGCTGTGCGAATTTGGGCATCATTGAATCTGTCTACCTCAGTTTCCTCATCTGCAAAATGAAAATAATATTAATAGCACCTACCTCCTAGGATTGGTGTAAAGTATTTAGCACAGTGCCTGCACATTGTAAGCTCTAGATAAATGTTAGTTATTGCAGATGCATCAATCATTTTCATGAGATAATTTATAGATGAAATAAGGAACATAGTAACTAATCACACACTGGAACTGGCACTGATCTATTTTTCACAGATGAAGAGAATGGAGCCTTTAGACTTCACCAGCACTCCGTGTACTCTTTGAGAATGTGGTAAGTACATTTCTGATGATTTAGTATGAAGGGAGTGGTTGGACTTATCCCAGCAGTCGATTGTGTGTGAAAAGAATCTAGAGGCTCATTAGCAGTAGGCTGGTCACCAGATGATGGATTTTCTAGCCATGGCAACCCATGGCACACCTGTAAACAAACACAACCCCAAAAAATCCATGCTGGAGATCACACAATTTTAAAGGTGCACAGAAATGAATTTTCAAGATATCTCAAAGAGGTGAATGATAATTCAAAAAATAATGGAAAAGGTCATAGTCAATGCTTTTTTAATCAAAAAGGCAACAAAGAAGAAATGAACAAGTACTGCCCAGGTATGTGAGTGATACTTTCATATTTCTGTGAAGTTCTTTTTTTAACATTTATTATTTGTTTTTCACTTTTTTCTTTTCTAATAAAACTTTTTATTTTCAAAACTTATGCATAGTTTTCAACATTCATCCCTGCAAACCTTGTGTTCCAAGTATTTTTCTCCCTCCCTTCCCCTTCTTCCTCAGATAGCAAACAATCTAAAATATGCTAAACATTTGCAATTCTTCCACACATATTTCCACAATTGTCATGCTGCACAATAAAAATCAGGTCCAAAAGGGGAAAAAAGGAGAAAGAAAACAAAATACAAGCAAACAACGACAAAAAAATGAAAATATTATGTTGTGTAATCCACACTCAGTTCTCATGGTCTTCCCTCTGGGTGTTGATGGTTCTTTTCATCACTGAACAATTGGAACTGGTTTGAACATCCATCAGGATTGATCATCATATAGTCTTGTTCTTGTCATGTACAATGATCTCCTGGTTCTGCTCATTTCACTCAGCATCAGTTCATGAAAGTCTCTCCAGGTCTCTCTGTATTCATCCTGCTGGTCATTTCTTACAGAACAATAATATTCCATAACATTCATAGACCATAACTGATTCAACCATTCTCTGAGGGGCATTCTCTGTGAAATCTTCATGAGGAAAATCAGTAAGGTGGCAAAGTAGATGGAACATTGGACTTAGAATCAAGAAGAGCAGAGTTCAAATTCTGCCTCACACAATCACTGACTTGTGAACCTGGAAAATTTAGTGAATATCTCTCAGTTTTGATTTCCTCCTCTATAAAGTGGGAATAACAATAACAATAATAACAATAACAATACTTTTAAGGTGCTATGATTACTTTACTACTCCTGTTATTATTTAGTCATGTCTGACTATCATCCATTTGGGATTCTCTGGTCAAAGATACTGAAGTAATCAGTAATCATTTCCTCCTCAAGCTCATTTTACAGATGAGAAAACTGAGGCAAGCAGAGTTAAATGAGCTGTCCATGGTCACAAAGTAGTTAATTGTTTGAATCTGGATTTGAACTTACAAAGATGGAACTTCCTGACTCAAGGCATGATACTCTATCCACTGTGGCATCTAGCTACTATTATTACTACAGTACAATTAAGTGAAACTTAAATGAGATACCATATCCAAAATGCTTTGTAATCCTTAATTTGATATATAAATACTAGCAATTTGATCACTTAGAAAAAGGCTTGCATAAGAGACTTTAACCCCATTTTGCATATTTTTAAAGAAATATATATCAATAAGGTTATTATCTATCCAGCTAAAATTGTATTGGGTATTAGCAAAAGCCCTCTATTGCTATCCCTTTCTTCACTTTTTATTTATTTTCTGTGTATGTAAAATATTTTATTGATACTGTTTTATTCTAAACGCATTTCTATTCCATGATAAAGAATGGACAGGCTCTTCCATAGAACATTTCTTTATAGTACAATCCTAGGAAGTAGGTGCTATTATTTTCCCCATTTATAGATGAGGAAACTGAGGCAGACAGAGGTTCAATGACTTGTCCAAGTTCACACAACTATTTAACATCTGAGAGTGGATTGAATTTAAGTCTTCCTGACTTTAAGCTCAGAGATACTTCATATTGTGCCATGGAACTATGATGGGAAAGAAGAAGGGGAGGAGGAGGGATAGTTTATGGAAATTAAAACCTAAGGATGAAGAGAAATGTCTACTGTTTCATCAGTTTTACCTTCACAATAACTGGCTCCTCTAAACCCTTCCTTCCATTCAGACAATAATGAACCTCATCATCTCTTTCTTGAATTATTGAAGTAGTTTCTTAGTTGACCTTCAAGTCAACTTCTTACATCTCTAAGGCATGTCCTGCTTGGTGATCAAAGAGACATCTCTAAAAACAGATCTACCTTATGCCTGTTGAAGAAGCTTCAGTGGCCCCATATTGTATCTGGGACAAAATCCAAACTTCTCTGCCTACACAAAACCCTTTACCATATGGCTCTATGCCATCTTTCTACTGATAATTCTTCCCTTCCCCTTCATACCTGTCTATTTGTTCTTTTTTTGTGTTTGACAATCTATCTCCAATCTCTTTGCATTTGCAAAGTCACTCTTAGACTGCTTTTCTTACTCACTTCACCTCTCTTTGTTGGAACTCTAGCTCACATCAAAGATAAATTCTTATGTCAATCCCCACAGGAAATCTTTATTGATTCCCCTTGTTATTAAAGAATCACACAAATTTGGGAATTAAAAATAAATAACAGTGTAACTATCTAGTTCAGTCCATTTCTGAAATAAATCCCCTGAACAACATACTCAATAAGTGGTCTTTTAGTCACTCTGTTCTTCCCCTTTTCAGTAATTATTTATAGAGAAACTTGGGGGACATTAAAAGCACTGTATGATTTTCCAAAGGCAATCTAGGCTGCTCTCCAACTTGTGTTCAATGTGGTCATATCTCATTGTTTATTCTCCATAACACTCTGTATCAGTTAGTCCCATAATCATTCTTCATCCACTTTATTTTTCCTGTGTGGCTAGTTAGAATAAACTCATCTGCTTGGTAGTGTATCTGAAGCGTCTGCAGTAGTCCAAGGATTAAGGAAATCTGTTTAAAGTTTAACTGGGAAAAGAGACAACTGGCAGTCATCAACATCCATGGGGAGCTTTTTTCCCAACTGAATATTCTCTAGGATTATGGTGGTACATGCTTTTGGTAAACATATATTTCCTTGTTTTGTTGACTCCCTTATAATTTATCATCATCATAAAAAGGCATTTCTTATATGTTCCAAAGAATCTCATATGATTTTCCCACCTACAGGAAAGATACCTTTATGGAGGAGAACCTTTAAGGTAGCCTTTGGCCCTACCCAATCATGTAGCTTTTTGTAGTTAACAAGAAGTATGCACAGCAGGATCTTATATTCTGTGCTTTAGAAAGCCAGAGGGAATCGACATTTTTACTTTGGTAAGGTAGGGAGCTAGATGGGAAAATAAACATTGAAATTGCTTGAAAGCTATGTTTTTGCTTCAAAATAGGTCACTGTCTATTTACATATAAATGTACAGTCCTAAATGTGAAGGCAGAACACCTTTTGCAGATATTCAGTTTATGTGCCACTCTATTATTCTGCTACTTATTCTGAACATTGATGTGACTACTAATCCCTGGTTCCACAAGACTATGAGATTGTCTGAGCAAGGCTTTTATCATGGGGGGCTGATCACCAAAACTCATTTTCTTTCTTTAGCTTATTGCTTCCACCTGGAGTTTCTTTAGAAAAATCTCCAAATTAAAGTTCACATCAAACTCTTATCTAGATTTCCCCAAATGTGGATAACAGGGTCTCCAACTCCTGAATTGGTAGACAGTATATTTTATGGTGTGGCTAGGGGTATCCTTTATTAAAAATATCACAGAAATCTCTTAACATGCAAAAGACTCAAGGAGCTTATGAACAAATAGAGAAGTCTAAAGCACTCAAGGTGTTGGAGTGGAGTGGAGGAGGGTAGGAGAGGGCACAGCTAAGTGGGATACAAAGGTTAGAGTGCCCTGCCTGGAGTCAGGAAGATTCATTTTCCTGAGTTCAAATATAGCCTTAGACACTAGCTGTGTGATGCTGGGCAAGTCACTTAACCCTATTTGATTCCATTTCCTCATCTGTAAAATGAACTGGAGAAGGAAATGATAAACTACTATAGTATGTCTGCCAAGAAAACACCAAATAGGGATCACAAAGAGTCAGACATGATTGAAATAACTGAAAAGTAACAGTAAATAAAGCACTCTGATGTTTTGTTAGGTGTAAAAATATTTGAAAGAACAGCTGAACAGATACTGCTCATCAATTTCAGTAGTAGAAAATCTGAACATTTCACAGTAAGAACAGAGAAGAGATTGGAAATATCTTGATGGTCTGCCATTAAGTAGCACAAGGCTTTCAAAGATGGAGTAAGTCATGGCGGTCCATTTCCTTCTCCAAGGAGCACCCTCTGAAGATAACGCCTTCTATAGCACCCAAATGATTGAACTTAAGAAATCTTGAACTAAAAAGGTCTTGCACTAATACTATTCACAAGACAACCATCAAAAATGGAAAGTCTATTTTCAGAAACTCTAGTACCACACTTGTGCTTGAAAAGGGAAAAAGGAAAAAAAGAAGATAACCCAAAATCAGAGGTCCAGGATCTCTCTCTTAGAGGCACAGTGAGTGCTATCTTTAGCTTTGCTTTGAACAGTATTTGGCACATAGTAGGGATGTAAAAATGTTTGCTTATTGATTGAGTCTTCTGTAAATCATCACTTTCTATTTCTGTGGGACTCCAGTATGGAAGTTTAAGGGAGAGAAATCACAAAAAAAGATTAGTTCTTTCAAAGAGTCTCAGTCACCAATGTTATAGGTCCTTAGCCACTGGGATACAATTATAAAAGTTTCCTATGTCTTCTAAGATGCTATAAAGCCTTTCTATCTCTACATAAGAGATGCCCCCTCAAACAAAAGGCAAATTTTTAAATCTTATGAGTATACTCATCTAATTAATCAATGCATACCCTGGTTGTAAGATCATAGGCTCATGAATTTAATCTGGAAGAAAATTGGAATGCTTTTGAATCCAGCACTCTTATAGATGAGGAAACTGAGGCACACAGGCAAAAATTGACTTTACAATAGCCAAGCATCTAATAAATGTCTTAGTCAAAATTTAACTTGTTTTCTTGATTCCAAATCTCACTACTATATCTAGCCCTTCAATGTCCTTTGCAGTCTTTACCTTTTTTACATTCCTATCACATGTCTTTCTCAGCATAATGTTATTGACCTGTGATTAGAGGGCCTATGTTTAAACCACAGATCTGTAATTTACTGTTTAAATCACCATAGGAAAATATCTTACTCACTCTGGACTTCAGTTTCCTCCTCTGTGAAATAGGGAGTTTAGACAAGATAATTCTGAAGCTACCTTCTAATTCTACATCTTATAATTCTACATCAGAAATGTGTCTCATAGATCATTCCAGTTATAAAATTTTTAAGCTTTTTGCATAAACAAAATCAAAATAACTAAAATAAGAGGGAAATGCAGTGATTGGAAAATTATTGCATCAAATATCTCTGATTCAGCATAGACATAGACTAAAAGTGAATATATAAAATCAAGAACTATTTTGGTGGATGTATGGTCAATGGGTATTAGTAGTGTTCAAAAGAAGAATTGCAAAGTATTGGGAGTCATTTAAAATATTGCACTAAATCACCAATAATAAGAAGAGTACAAATTTAAAAAAAAACATCCCTGATATTTTACCTCACAAAATTATCAAAATGACAAAATATTGAAATGGTCCATCTGGAAATGCTGTAGAAAGACAGATACCCAAATACTCTTGAGGGGAATGGGGGGAGCTTTGAATTGGCCCAAGTATTCTGGGAATAAATGTGTGATTGTATTTTTTAAGTAACTCAAATGTCTATACATTTTTGCCCCTTATTAAAAAATAAAGATTATTGTGGTAGTAATGAACTACAAAAACAAATTTGATTGGGAAATGGCCAATCATATGGTACCTGAGTGTAATATTACTAAGATATATTTCCTCCTCCCACAAAATACTCTATGTTCCAGCGAACCTGAATGATTAGTTTTTGTTTTGTTTTGTTTTGTTTTTGTATTTGACATTCCATCTCAAGGATTCAGAAAAGCATGGAAAATATTAAGATGAATGGATGCTGAGTGATAGTCAGAAAAAATAACATGCACAAAAATTAAAATTAAATTAAAAATTTTAAGAATTTTAAAATTACATAATAGACACATGTGACAAAAGGGTGACTCAGAGGTATTGATTATTAGGAGCCTTTTCCTCCTCTTCATGGGATCTTCCTGAAGTTCTCCTTAGGTTTGATGGAGTTTCTCAGCTGAATTCCCAAGACAGTTTTAAAACTACTTTTTTTCCCCACTGTATTTCATTTGTCCACCACACTGATGTGTATTCTACAACCACTTTTCTGGAGACACTTCTAGAAATAGAGACCAATATGAAGTAAAAGAATCCTCTAAATGTCTAATCCTCATAAAGCTCTTTTCTTGTCAAAGAAGTGGAGGGAGACCATCAGAGCTTGATTAAATCTCTGAAGCTTGGTTCAAATGACTCCATCATTAAGCTGCCAGACATTGTGTCCCAGGGTTCCAAATAGGATTTCATGAAAAATCCACAAGACATGACACGTTTCAGCAGCCAATCCAAACACTTCTGCATGTTATCATTCCATTTTATCCAATGGCTTTCAAATTCTAAATTTATCTTTTTTTTTTCACTTAATATAAAATTATGGTTGATTGATTTACTGAATCCTAGGTCTTGGAGAAAAAGAGAGGTGGGGATAAGAGAAAGGAAGAGTGAGAGCAAGGGGTGAGGGCTAACAGTAAGGAAAGAAGAGGGAATCTTGCTTACGATTGAGTAGAGCTACCAGTCAATTTCTTTCCCTTTGTTGTCCTTTTATTGTTCCCTTTTCATGGTTCACTCCTTCATAGAAAAGGTATGGAATTTAATAACATTTAATAAAATTTAAATAAATTTAATTAATATCATTAATTATTATTATATTAATATTAATTAATTTAATAAATTTTTTAAATCTGGAAACAAAAGCCCATTAAATGTACATACAATATGCAAAGTTTCATAGATCAGGAAACTTCTGAGGGTAAGCAGTAAGAATTTGCCAGATAGATCCAGGGCTGGGGAGGAAGAAAGTGGAATTCTCGTGGTCTCAGGAGCAGCAACAGCCAGGAAAACCACTAAAGTTATTCAGGTGGATCCCTTTTGAAGTAGGCCAATACATTACACAAAGCTCCAAGAGCCTATAATTCTCTTCAGTTTGAAATTGATGTGCCCTTCATCTCTGATCAGCCAGCCCCAGGTCACCTAACTTCCATCTCCATCTTTGGCTTTTTTTCTTTTTCAGTGAGGCTCCAAAGATCACCTACTTTGTGCAACCCCAGGCATGTCCCAGTGTCATGAGCCTTTAATCCTGCTTTGTAGCTCAAAAGAGTATACTTCCTCTCAGTCCCCTTTCCAATAAGGTACTACAATTATAAATATTTGATTATGTTATTCATATATGCATACATTTACATACATATACACAGAGACATACATGTACATGTAGGTGTGTGTGCATATTTTTCTACTCACACATATCTGATTTAGAGTCTCCATAAATGCTGTCAGGCTGAAGTCACAGGGGCTGGTGACCTTCACCAATCCCTGTCCTTTTTTTTTTTTTTCATAACTTTGTCCTGAATCTATTGATCTGAGTTTGATATTCTCTTCAATAGTAGAATTATATTCCCTCTGTTTCAATCCCACCCCCATCTCAGATTCTTGAGGCGAAGGAAGAGAAGAAAACAAATGTTTTAAATGCTTATATGTCCTAGGCATCATGCTAAACATGTTTATAAATGCTATTTGATCCCTTATTTCTTCTATGGGCAACTTTTCCTCTTTCAACTGATCTACTGCTTCCTCTGGAACATGGTACTCAAATACTCAGGTGTCCATGAAACTAAAAGATGTCAGTTGCCTTTTGATGTCTCCTAAGTCTTCCTGTCAAAGGAAAGCACCCATCCTCCTGAACTCAGAGAATCATCCTTACATCTTGAGCCTGGAAGGAAGAAATGTTCTGAAGAGCAAGGATTGTTCTTTTGAGCATATCTAGAGCTCCATTTGAAGCAGCCTATGAAAAGTCATCAGAAAGCAGTTGGAGGATATATATGGGGGGGAGGAAGTCAACTACCTCTCTCTTTCTCTCTCTATCTGTGTGCATTTCCATCTCTCTCTCTCTCTCTCTCTCTCTCTCTCTCTCTCTCTCTCTCTCTCTCTCTCTCTCTCTCTCTCTCACACACACACACACACACACATACACACATACACACACATACACACACACACACACACACACACACACACACAGACATCTGACAATATAAAAGACCCAGACTTAGAGAAGAGTAAAAGAAATAGGGTAGATTTCCCTCAAGAAATTGCAAATCTTTAATAACCCCAAACTTTTCTGGCAAATACCTCTATTTTTATTATTAATATCCTACCCTTGTTGTCATATGGTTCTGAATCATGGAACTCTACACTCTGGGGAATTAACAGTTAATATAAGGTGGTAAGTAATAGAGAAGCTCATGGTAGGCATACGAAAGTCACAACCTTTAACAAAAATGATCACTGAAGAACCACAATAAAAGATGCTATTGGAATACACGGAAGCCACCTGATAGTGGCTACTGGAGATCCAACCCAGAATCTATCTGCTCTTGTGAGAGGATGATACAAGGAGACTGAGAGGCAGTTGCTATTCTCCGACCTCCTTATTGAGAGGCCATTGCATTGTCTGACCTCTCTCCTCTTCCCTCTGCCTCCAATTTATTTCATCCCCAATCTGCAACACCTGTGTCAGCAAAGGCTGCCCTGCAACTCCTTCAGATGCTATGATCCACAGCTGTGGAGGCTCTCAGAGAATTGACTCACCCTTTAACAGGGCAACATCAAAAAATGGGTGAATAGAAAAAGGACAAATTAATGAGGGTAAATTTGGGGATCTTCCCAATGTCATAAGAAATGGAGGAAGAGCTTCAACATGTTGGGTTTCCTTCTTGTGGTGAGGGACATAAATGGGAATAACAAGATAGGAGGGCACATACCCTGACTGATGAGATAATAGCTCCATTTGAGGATCTGAGTATGATTATCTGTGCTTCCCCACATTTTAAGGTCCTAAAGAGTAGTAAAGGAAAGGGACTTGGGTCTTAAGTAAGCTTTGCCATTATTCCACACCCTACCTTCCACTCCACCCCAATACTTTGCACTTACAGTGAATATTTATTGCAGGTTTTTCATCCCGTGGATGGATGAGATGAAAGTTCTACTCAAAAGAGGAGTCAGAAATAGAAAATGGCATCTTTGGTTTTTGTTCTTCAATTGCAAAAGATACAACTGGTAAGTATTAAGGTATAGATCAGTATGTTGGGGCATCCACTATATTACTCACTCAATATTTTTTTAACCTCATACCTTTTAATTCAACTCAATATAATAGAAATCATTATATTTTGTCAAAAGCTTTTACTGACTCCACTGCTATAATCCTTTGGTTGGGGTTTTTAAAGGTATAATCATCTTGGTTCTCTCCCACCTCCCAATATTAAACACTCTCTACTTCCTTCATCTAAATCCAGCTTGTGCTCTCTCTCTCTCTCTCTTTTTTTTTCCATGTGTGGTTCAAGTGTTTTGCTAGAATTTTATTCAAATTTTATACATCAATATGTATTATTGATACTGGTCTAGAGTTTCCTTCCTTTGCATTATTATTCATTGGGTTTGATATTAGGACAATCTTTTTCTCAGCAATAACATTTGGTAGAGTATTTTCTTTCTTGGTTTTTTTTTTGAGAATTATGCAGCAAAGCCATCAATTTATCTGTAAATGTTTTATAGAATTTATGTATAAATTAACTTAATCCATTTCCCCCTGTGGTAGTTTTTATATAGTGAAAAAGATTGGACTGATTATTTTTTCATATACATTGAGGGAAAGCATGTAGGTCTGTGATTTCTTTATATGTTATGGTCTTGGGAACGGTTATTTAGAACAGGAGAGCCAAACTCTATTGCCCACAAAACTCTCCAATGTGGTCAATCAGATTATAATTTAATTGGGAAATGTTGAACAAGATGAATAAAAATAAAATACAATACAGAAATTGTTAACTTGTAGTTTTCTATGTCAATATGCAGGAAATAAGGATCATTTCTATTTGAGTTTGACAAGTATTGTCCCAGAGAAGAGATGTGTCAAAAGTTTCAAAGAGAGTTCTCTATCCACTACGGCACTATGCTTCTGTAGTGAGTTCAGTTTCATTTTTTGTACTCAAGTTTTTCAAGAACTCTATTTTGTATTTTTGTGGGTAATATTACATTTTCTTTAAATTTTATTTCTATGAGCATATCACTAGAGTACATTCTTCCAATTCTTTTTCATTTCATTATTGAAATTAAATTTTTATCATTTCATTTTGTTTGGGTTAGCACACTTGATTCTGTTCAAGATTGATGGTTCTATTAGTTTTTTCAAAGAACTAGCTTTTAGATTTAGCATTTTTTTGTTTTCCATTTTATTTCTTTTCTACTTTTCAACATTTCTGTTTTTGCATTAATTTTTAAGTTTATTTTTTGATAATCCAATTAACTTGATTTCAACAAACATTTATTAAAACCTAACATGTTCAAGAGACTGCAGTAAACTCCAGGAATATTAAAAAAAAAAAAAACCTGAAGCACTCTTGCCTTCAAAGAATTTATGGCGTAGTGGAGAAATGCAAAGTTTCTGAAAGATAGTAAACATATGGTAGATACAAAGTCATTTCAAGATGGAAAAATTGATCAAACCTGAAAGAATGAAAAAAAGTTTCTTATAGGTGGTGGGAATTGAACTATGCTTTGAGGGAAGTTAGTTTGGCAGGGAAATAAAGGATGATAAATAAAATAAAGAAAGAAAGAAGTAACAATTCTATAACACATCAAGACTGGTAAACCACTATAAATATATATGTATATATATAATGACATGTATATTATAAATATGTATATGTATATATATATATATGTTTCTATATTTGACTTGCAGAACAATACTGGTGGTAGATATTATTATTATCTGTTTTACAAAAGAGAAACTGAGGCTAAGAAAAGCTAAATGATTTTCCCAGAATCCCACAGCAAGTAGGTGTCTGAGCTATGATTCTGGGCCCATAATGCCTCTAATTACTAACCTCTGCAAGCCATTCATTGAAGAATTAAGACCAGATTCCCAGTGTGGGGAAATACTATAGTCATTAGCCATAGAGAAATGTAAATATGAATTTAAAAATCACACTAATGTGCATTCATTCTGGCCTATACTTCTGAGGTTCCAGGTATCAGCATTTAATAAGAGGAACTTCAGAAAGTAGATTTTAAAAGACTGCTGAATTTAACTTCTTTGTTGCTGTCGGTTTGTTCTCAAAATCTCCATCTGAAGTACTTGAAGCCAGGATAATTCAGTCCTTTACTTCTTCAGAAGGAGCCTGTCCTTGTCCTCCCAGACAACCCGAGAAGACAAACTAATGACAAAAATGATTATGTACCTGAAAACCCCATGTGATTCATGCCCATTAACAAGATTACACTCAGCATGTAGAAATAGGTTTGACCTTTTCTAGGAGAAAGAAAGTTCTCAGGCTACCTTGTTGTTCTGAAGCACATCGCAAGATTAAAGAGTGTATGGGAGATACAAAAACACCTAATGCTGCATAATAGTCAATGCCTTGATACAACCAAGACCCCTGGTAACAGACTTTTGGAACAGGGATAGAAGAGCTTTGGAGGAAATGGGAGGGGGTGGCCCAAATCACCCCTCTTGTTGCAGGAGAAGGAAAAAAATAATGGCGATGAATCAAGCAAGTCCCTTTTTTTTCAAATGACTCACAAATTCAGCCCAATAACATACTCAAGTTTACATTCACAAGACTCCCCTAATCCTCTCTAGTGCTGATTAATGGATACCTAGCCACTGTCTTCTAGAAAAGAGAAATTGGCCCAGCATCCCTTTTTACAGATGGAGAATGTGTCAGCAATGGGATTTCATGGCAGGGTAGTTGGCTTAGAGCCCTGCCCTCTGTGCTTTGGCATTCCGAGTTCCTGGCACAGGCTTCTCCAGTGCAGCTAATGGACGTGAGATGGGTGAGAGAGTAACAATGGCTACCGGGACAAGGCATCAGTGGCACGTTTGGATTCATTAGCTAGTGACTGCCAGTTCCCCTGCCACCAGGAGATGGAGGCAGTCCAGGTTAAGGTGGCAGGCCCCAGGGAGTACACATTTTGAGCCAGAAGAGACCTAGGTGACCAGCCCTTTCCATTTACAGATAAAGAACTGAGACACAGAAATGAATTAACATGCCCCCAAGTCCATAGCTAGTATTAATGGCAGGAGTCTTATCTGTAGGATCTTGCTCCAGGGGACAGTGGCTCTCCATTCAGTGGTTGGTGTTTGTTGTTCTGATCTGTTCTGGGCATCATGACCCCATTTGGGATTTTCTTGGCAAAGATATCGATACATTTTCTTCTCTAGGATTCAGAGGATCTGAGTTCAAATTCAGATTCAGGGTCTTATTTCTTGGATGACTTTGGCCAAATCACATAACCTCCATGCCTTCAATTTTTTCTCTGTAAGGAGAGTGATTTCTGAGGTCCCTTCTAATGTTTATTGTGCAACAAGAAAATGATATTCACACACATGTATTGTACCTAGACTATATTGTAACACATGTAAAATGTATGGGATTGCCTGTCATCGGGGGGAGGGAATAGAGGGAGGGGGGATAATTTGGAAAAATGAATACAAGGGATAATATTATAAAAATATATATATAATAAAAAATTTTAAAAATAAATAAATAAATAAATAAATAAATCTCTATGGCAAAATGTTGACATCAAAGTCCTGCTTGCCATAAGGCAAATTGAATTGTGGTTCGTGGTATAAAGTTACTTCATACAGTAGCCTTTCTCTTCAATTAGAGGAAGGAGCCGGAGACGGTTAGCTTGGAGAAGAGAAGGGGGGGACATGGCAGCTGTCTTCAGCTGTTTGAGGGGCTCTGTGCAGGAAGAGAGATGAGACTTGGTAGGCTGGTCCCAGAACCACACTTAATTGGGTAGAAGTGAGGAGACAAACTGCTGTAAGAGCCCACAAGTAGAATGGATGAGGTGGTGAGCTCCCCATAATGGGAAGTCTCCAAGCAGACGCTGGACTTCTTAGATTGTAGGAAGGATTTCTGCTCGAGCCCCTTCCATCTGTAAGATTCCTGCCTTTCTGGAAGGATCGTAGATTAGGAGCTGGAAGGGATCGTGGACCACAGCAACGCCCTCCTTCTTTTACAGCTGAGGAAACTGAGGCTGAGAGAGGTTAGGTGACCGGGCCAGGATCACACAGCTCCTCCGGGATTAGGACGTGGGAGAAAGGAAGTTTCTCCAAGTTCGGTCCAAGCCTGCGCCCCAAGCTTCCCGGGGAAGAGCAGACAGAGCAGCAGCCGGAGTCTGGCGCCTGCAGTCGCCCACATCCGGTCCCGAGCTCCGGGTGACGAGCATCTGCCCGTCCCAGGGTGTGTTGGCTGCGGATTTTCCAGGAGTTTCTCGTTGTCCCAGACGCTCCCTACGCAGCGTGGCACAGAGTCCCACAAATCATCGCCTTCCCAGCCTGGCGGGCTCCTTTGTGCAAAAGCCTCTTCCCGTACAGTGCGGGTGCGGGTGCGGGGCTCGAAGCCTGCCCTCCCTCCCCCCCGCTGCTTTCCCAGGCCTGCCCCCCCCCCCCGCGCCTGGAGCGCTTTGCCCGCAGGCTTTGTGCAGCCGCCCGAGAGGGAAAGGATGAGGGGCGAGGGGCGGCCGAGGGAGAGCAGAAGCCCATTCCCGGCAGTGCTAGCGAAGGCTGACCCGCTGGGGAGAGGGGCCTCGGAGGGAGGAGAGCGCGGGGGATAGAGCCGGGAATTATGAATGGGGGGCGGGGAGGCGATTGTAGGGGGGAGGGGAAACACCCAGGATTTGCTACTTAGGCTTTGAAGAAGCCAGCGAAGGTGTGTTCACACCCGGAGAGCCCCGGGGGTAGAGGGGGGGTGGCGGCGCTCCCCCGGGCTCGCTCCGGGCCCCTCCCAGTTACCTGGCCCCGCTGGCCCCGGCCCCCAGGGGGCGGAGGCGGGCCGGCCCCGCGCGCTCCGGGAGGCTGCCGGAATTGACAGGTGGCGGCCAGTCCCGTCAGCAGCCGAGCTCCGCCGCGCGAGCGGCCACGTTGCTGCTCCCGCACCGGGCGCAGTGCCGCGAGCAGGGCCGGGGGCCCGTGGGAGGCCGACCTCAGGCCCCCAGCCCTCTAGCAGCCCCGGCGCCCAGGGAGAAGCGGGGGGGAGCGGCCAGCGGCTGCCCAGCTCCGCCGCGCTCTCCCCGCCGTCCCTCCCGCGGGCAGCGGGCACTCCATCCCGGGAACCCGGCGCGGGCCCCTCTCGCCCCCGCCCTCCTCGTTTCTCTGCCTCCTCCTCCCGCCCCAGCCCCCCGGGGCCGGGCTCCGCCAGCGAACGGCGCCCGCGCTCTGCGCCGCGCGCTCGGGCTCTGCTCTTCCCCCGCCCCAGGAGAACAGGAGCGGCGGCCGCCGTGCTGGCCCCGGGCCGGGAGGAGCTGCAGCAGCGGCGGCTGGGGCGGGGAGCGCTGGGAGCTCGCGGCGGCGGCGGCGGCCGGGAGAGCGAGCCAGCAGCCGCGAGCATCGCGCTGAGGGAGCTCCGCCGCGGCCAGCCCGCGGGGGCTGCAGGTAAGGACTGCCCGCGGGGCCCCCGCCTGCCCCCGCGGCTCCCGGTGCCCACAGCTTGCGGGCCGTCCCAAAGGGCGAGTGGAGGAGCCCGGGGCAAGGGGGAAGGGTTCTGGGCTCGGTGCTGGGTACGCAGGCAATCCGCAGCCGCCGAAGGGACGCGGGCACCCGGGCAGCGGCCAGGGGCCCTTCTCTACCAGCTTTTCCCCAGACTCCTCCTCCTGCTCCATCCTCTCCTTTCCCTTTCCCCTTGACCCCACCCCCGCCCCTGGCCCCCCGAGCTTCTTTGCTTTCGCTGATCTCTGGGCAGGCAAATCCCCAAAGGGGGGGACGGGAAGAGCCCCCATCCTCACCCCCCACTCCCCACGGGCGATAGGATTCGTTTGGGCGGGAGGCATGGGGAACTTTGGCAACCCAAGATAGACGTGGGGGCCCGTGTTCCCCAGAAGCTTCGGGCCCGTGAGCCTGTGCGCCCCCGCGGAAAGTCCCGCGGAGTTTGCGGCAGGAAAGGTCCTGTGTTGGGGACTCCTCAGGTGGGATTCTCCCCCAGCCCTCGAGGTCCCGCGCTGCTCGCTCGTGCCAAGAAGCGTCCCCGGCTTGCCCGGGGAGGGGCTGCCCCCGCCCGGCTGCCGGCGCCCGCTGCCTCCTCACAGGGCGCTCCTCTCTTCCCTCTGCTTCTCCAGGAGCCAAGCTCGGGACCCCCCTCGGACCCGCCTTCCGGCTCCCCCGAGCCCCGGCCCCGCACACCCTGGCGCTGCTCCGGAGCCGATGAGGAGGGGTAAGTGGAGAGGCGCCGCCGGTCACGGAGCGAGCCCGTATCACAGGCTCAGTGGGTTATGGCATTATACCCAGAGACCTATGGCTGATGACCAGGGCTTGTGGGAACCCCGAGCCTGGCACAGGGGGCAAAGGACTGGGGGTCATTACCGGTCGGACAGCCCTTTGGGAAGGGGGGGCAGACTTTGTAGGCACGGCCACGACTGGGGGTTTTTAAAAAGGGTTTTGAAAAGATGAAGCCATCCAGCAGGAAGCACACCTCTTTCCAGTTTGACCTACTGAGTGCCAAGCACCGGCTGCTCTACACTGGGCTAGTTATCGGTGTCGGTGATTTCTTTAAAACTTCTCTTAAACCGGCAAGCCAGGCACCAAGAAAGGGCCCATAGGCTTTTCTTTACATTAACCAAGTCTGTATCCCCATATGGTTTTCTTTTTTCTTTCCTCTCTCCCTCCCTTCCTCCCTTCCTCCCTCCCTCCCTCCCTCCCTCCCTCCCTCCCTCCCTCCCTCCTCCCTTCCTTCCTTCCTTCCTTCCTTCCTTCCTTCCTTCCTTCCTTCCTTCCTTCCTTCCTTCCTTCCTTCCTTCCTTCCTTCCTTCCTTCCTTCCTTCCTTCCTTCCTTCCTTCCTTCCTTCCTTCCTTCCTTCCTTCCTTCCCTTCTCTCTCATTCCCTCCTTTCTCTCCTTCTTTCTCTCTTTCTTTCTCTTTTTCTTTTTTCTTCCTCCCTTCCTCCCTTCCTTCCTCCCTCAACTCCCTTCCTTCTTCCTTTCTTCCTTCCTTCCTTCCTTTCTTTTTTCTTTCTTTCTTTTTTTCTTTCTTTCTTTCTTTCTTCTTCTTTCTTTCTTTCTTTCTTTCTTTCTTCTTTCTTTCTTTTCTTTCTTTCTTTCTTTCTTTCTTTCTTTCTTTCTTTCCTTTCTTTCTTTCTTTCTTTCTTCTTCCTTCCTTCCTTCCTTTTTTCTTTCTTCCTTTCTTTCTTTCTTTCTTTCTTTCTTTCTTTCTTTCTTTCTTTCTTTCTTTCTTTCTTTCTTTCTTTCTTTCTTTCTTTCTTTTTTCTTCCTTCCTTCCTTCCTTTTTTTCTTTCTTCCTGTCTTTCTTTCTTTCTTTCTTTCTTTCTTTCTTTCTTTCTTTCTTTCTTTCTTTCTTTCTTTCTTTCTTTCTTTCTTTCTTCTTTCTTTCTTTCTTTCTTTCTTTCTTTCTTTCTTCTTTCCTTCCTTCCTTTCTTTCTTTCTCTCTCTTTCTTTCTCTCTCTTTCTTTCTTTCCTTCCTTCCTCCCTCTTCCTCCCTCCCTTCTTCCTCTCTCTCTCTTCTCTTCTCTTCTCTTCTCTTCTCTTCTCTTCTCTTCTCTTCTCTTCTCTTCTCTTCTCTTCTCTTCTCTTCTCTCTCTCTCTCTCTCTCTCTCTCCTCTCTCTCTCTCTCTCTCTCTCTTCCTTTCTTTCCTTTCTTTTTCTTCATCTTTCTTTTGGAAGCTAATTGTCATTTGTGGAACCCAGTAGGTGCTTAGAAAAGACTTGTTGTACATAGAAAAAGTCCAGTGACTTCAAAAGCACAAATGAGAAACATTTACTGAGCGATTTCTATGTTGTTAGGTAGTGGAGTGGATAGAACCCTGACCCTAGAGGGCCTTGGGAAGATTTGAGATCAAATCCTGCCTCAGACCCTGTGTCACCTTGGACAAGCCACTTCACCTTGTTTGCCCCAGTTTCTTCACCTATAAAATGACCTGAAGAAGGAAATGATAAACTATTTCAGTGTCTTTGTTAAGAAAACCACGAATGAGATCATAGAGAATTGGATATGGCTGGAAGAACTCAATGACAGCATGTGCTAAACATGGTACTAACTTTTCCTATTAGAGGCTTTTTCTCTCCAGGCAGAGACTGAAGCAGAAAAGTTTAGTGTGAATTGGCAGATAGAGAGAGAGCAGAATTTACCAGATTATTTTGTGCTGCTTTCCTGGTGAACTCTGTCATTCATAAAGCTGACAATGGGGTGGCAGGTAGGGGGAGGATCACATCCAGATATGGGAACTGCCAGTGCCTGGATAAACAACAACTCAGATTTCTCTCTCCCTTGTCAGTTATCACCATGTAGGGACACCTTTGGTCAAAGCTGTTTTCATAGGAGCATCAATTTTAAGTTGGAAAGGACCAATCCAATGCTTTCATTTTAAAGATGAGGAAACCTGGTTCCACAAAGAAGGACAAGGAAACCACTCCCTGCACCTTTGCCAAGAAAAGCCCATGGACAATATGATCCATGTAATCTTGAAGAGTCAGACACGACTGAATGACAAAGAATAGTTGAGAAGAGGGGAAGACATTTGTCCAAAGTCTTCTAAAAAGAAAGGTAGCAGTGCTAGAAAGCTTTCTCATGTCAAATCTAACCCTCATTCCCCTTCATTATCTCATGTCTTGCTTCTCTCTTTCTCTTTCTCCCATTGCCTCTTCCTTCCCAAACTCTTGTCCCTCTAGGAGTATCATTCCTTTCTTTTCTTTTTCTTTTTCAGGTTGTTTTCTTTTTGTTCCTGGTTATACATGTATAATTTTTTTTAAATACACATTTCTTTATGAATCATGTTGGGAGAGAAAAATCAGAACAAAAGGGGAAAAAAGAAAAAAGAAAAGTGGACATAGCATGTGTTGATGTACATTCAGGCTCCATAGTTCTTTTTCTAGATACAGATGATGCTTTCTATCCAAAGTTTATTGGAATTACCTTTGATCTTTGAATTTCTGAGAAGAACCAGTCTTTCATAATTGATCATTACATAATCATACTGTTACTATGGACAGTTTGTTCCTGATTCTACTCATTTCAGTCAGCATCAGTTTATGTAAATACAGACCTTTCTATAATCAGTTCGTTCATCATTTTTAATAGAATAATAATATTCCATTACTTCCATATACCACAACTTATTCAGCCATTCCCCAATTGAGGGACAGCTATTCATTTTCCAATTTTTTGCCACCACAAAAAGAGCTGCTACATTTTTGTACATGTGGGTCCTTTTTCCTCTTTTATAATTTCGTTGGGATACAGACCTAGTAGTAGCTCCACTGGATCAAAGGCAATGCAGTTACATAGCTAACTAGTTCCAAATTGCTCTCCAGAATTGTAGACTCATTTCACAACTCTACTAACAATGCATTAGAGACTTAGTTTTTCCACATCCCCTCCAGCATTTATCATTATCTTTTCCTAATATCTTAGCCAATCTGAGAGATGTGAAGTGGTACCTCACAGTTGTTTTAATTTGTATTTCTCTAATCAATAGTGATTTAGAGTATTTTTCATATGATTATAAATGGTTTTAATTTCATCATCTGAAAATTGTTTTTTTTTCTTATCTGTTCATATCCTTTGACTATTTATCAATTGGGGAATGACTTGTATTCTTATAAATTTGAACCAGTTCTTTATATATTTTAGAAATGAGGCTTTAATCAATTCTTATCCTTTGACCTGTTCTGTTCACATCCTTTGATCATGTATCAATGCTGTATTCTTATAAATTTGACACAGTTCTTTATATATTTTACAAATGGGGCTTTTGTCAGAAATACTGGCTGTAAAATTTCCCTCCAGCTTTGTACTTTTCTTTTAATCTTGTTTCTGTTGGTTTTGTTTGTGCAAACTCTTTTTAATTTAATGTAATCAAAGTTCTCCATTTTGCATTTTTAACCCTAAATTTTTTCTAGTTCTTCTTTGTTGATAAATTCCTTTCTTCTCCAAAGAATCTGAGAAGTAAACTATCCCTTATTCTCCTATTTTGTTTATGATGTCATCCTCTATGCCCAAATCATGTAGCCGTTTTGACCTTATGCTGAGTTTCTGACATATTTATTTCCAGTTTTCCCAGCAATTTTTGTAAAATAGTGAGTTCTTATTGGGGATGTTATTTTTGCTATGGCAGGAAGGAGATCCGAGTCATTTCTATATGCACATGACCTTTTGGTATTGGGAGCTGATAAAGTTTGATTTGGGTAATGAGTGACTTCAATATGAGTAAAAACTAGGCACAGAGATCCTGGGAGAGTGATCTCAGAAACACAAGGACTATTTTGTTCACAAATTAACTTCAAAAAATTTCCATAGAATAAGAATAATTAAAGCAGAAAGCATGATCCTCACTTGACTGGACAGAAAAAGAGATTCCAATGCTATGGGAGAAAGCACTAATCACCAGCTTGTACTTGCTTCACTTTGGGTTTGGGAACAAGAGATGCAGCCAAAGAAAATCCTGATCTCTGAAGTTCCTGAACAGTTTGCTGACTTGGAAGAGCATAGGGAGCAATGGAAACATTACAGCCTCCTCTTCCTCCCTGCAGCACCAGAGCCAGGTGGAAATGGGGAAGGGTGGGTGCTGCTGGTTTGAATAAGGAAAAGGAATGCCTAGGGAGCTACCTCACTCACTAAGGAGGCATCAATTAAGCACCTCCTATGCACAAAACCTTCCTGACTCAGGGCTGGAGAGAAATAGTGACCAGGACTCTTTCCTATCCTTCAGTACTTGGCAGTCTATGTCTTTGACACTCTTTGTGTGACCCTGGGTGAATCATTCATTACTAAAACCCATATCTATAAAATGGGAATGATAATAGTACCTGTCTCACAAGGTACTTATTGAGAAGATCAAGTGAGTGTGTATGAAAAGAACTTTGTATGAAAGAAATATCCAAGATAACTATTAATCTGTTTGAGAGGCAGTCTGTTGTAATTGAGTGTGAGGCTAGAGTAAGGAGGTTCCGGACTCCAAGCTCACAGCTGACAAGTCTCAACTGTATGACTGAGCCAAAGCGATGGTACACTTCTTCAGCCTCATTTTCCACATCTGTAAAATGACGATTATAGTAGGGATCAAATATAAAAGCCCATGTTTGGTTTTTAAAGGGCTTCATAACCTATTTCCTCTCTCCAGGCTTTTTCAACCTTGTCCCTGCCTCACTTCTATCTGTACTCTATGATCTGGTGACAATGGCCTCCTGGCTGCTCTTGAACAAGATACTCCCAAAATGGAGCATTTCCACTGGCTGTTCTGAATATGTGGGAGGCTTTCTCTCCTTATCTTTCCCTTCTGGGTTTCCTGGCTTCCTTCCTACCTTCTTTAAGAAGCTTTTCTCTGAGCCTGTTAATGCTTTTTCCTGGTATCTCTCTCTGTCTCTCTCTTTGTCTCTCTGTCTCTCTCTGTCTCTCTCTCCATACATACACAATACATATACACATACATACATGCAACACATATACACACCACATATGTACACACGTATATGTACACATATAGATAACATTTGTATGTATATGTATGCATATGCTTACATATACACACATTGTTGTTTAGCTGATTAGTTGTATCGAATTCTCTGTGACTCCATTTGGGATTTTTATGACACACCTACAGGAATGGTTCCCCATTCCCTTCTCCAATTCATTTTACAGATGAGAAAACTGTGGCTTTGCCTGGGTCACACAGCTGCTTAGTATCTGAGGCTGGATTTGAACTGAGGACTTTAACTCTAGGTCCCACACTATCCACTGAGCCATCTAGCGGCCATGTGTATATATGCAACTATATATTTACTTCTATGTTTACATATTTATATTTTTATAATATATATCTATATATATATTATAAAAATTTATTTATATGTGCATATGTTTGTGTGTGAATATACATACATTTTGTGTATATATATGGAGATACAGAGAAAGGAAGAAAGAAAGAAATAGAGAGAGAGAGAGACAGAGACAGACAGAGAGACAGAGAAAGAGAGAGACAAACACAGAGAGAAAAGCAGGGAGGAGGGAGGGAGGGAAGGAAGGGAAAAGAGAGTGAGATTTCAGAATAATAAGATATTATTATAGGAATAATAGAATAATTATTCTGAAATAGAACTTGTATGTGAATTAGAGGAGAAGAAAAAAAGACTATAAGACTCCTCAAATTTGAATACTACCTTATTCTTGCTAGCAGGGTAAGTCTGGGTTACTTATCTAACTTCCCTTAGCCTTAGTTCTCTCATCTAGAAAATCAAGGAATTAATCAGTGGCTTGTTAAAATCTCTTCCAGATTAAAATTATTGTGATCTTGGGAGCCCCCTCTTCAGGTTGCCTAAACTAATGAAATTATAGCTCTGCTTTAAAAATGTTTTGCATATATTTCCATGTGTGTGTGTGTATATATACACACACACACACACACAACATATATATACACACATATGTCTGTATATACATAAGGGTATATACAGCTATATCTATACATATGTACATACATATTTATATATGATCAATCCTCCAGTCCAGTAGAATATAAATCCCTTCAGAGCAGGGTCTTGTTTCCTTATAATCTTTGTATTAACAGGATCTAGCCAGATGCCTGATACATAGTAAGTACTTAATAATTGCTCACTGATTGATTAATCAGGAAGATGCTCTGTATACATGTTTATTTGGATTTTCTTTAGAATTTTATTTTTATTTCTGGCTCATACAGACTGCTTTGTGTTCATAGGAGCAATCATGCTCTTCCATAACCATGACCGTGAGCTAGGAAAACACAGAATTTCCATTAGAACTGTCTTGCTTTTGAACAAGAACTTTGTATCACTTTTGTAGTGTGATGGATAACATTGGTTCTAAGCAAAAATAAGAAAAAAAATTGTTAAGTGCCTACTGCTGTCAGTAAAACCTTTTGTTGAGGATCTAATGAACATTTACTGTGTATCAGGCTCTGTGCTAAGATATTAGATGTGAGCTATTATGCTTGCTATAAGTGAGCGGGACCTTCCTATGATTTTAGAACTCTTTCCCATGTGTCTATGATGAATAGGTCCTGTTTAAAGGCATTTCCATACTCATGGCTAGTTACTTGTTTCTGCCATATTGTCTTGATCATTTTTCCACAGACTGAAGATCTTGTGTACTTCTTGTTTATGGCTTTTTATCTAGTTGTGTTTGGATGTTATATTTACATAGAGCTGAGTTCCACCCAACTCTGAAATGCTCATGGTGAATTGTAGGATCTTTACATTATGTTCCCCTTCTATTTCATGGAAGCATTCAGAAAAAAATTCTCCCTTCCCTTGCTTTCCCCTCACTGTTCCATAAATCCACTTTGATTTCTTGTTTGAACCTTTCTCTACATCCAGACCCAAAATATGACCGGCACTTTCCCAAGAGGAAGCTGGTAGATTTTTTTGTTGCCATTGGTTGGGAATCTGTGTCACTCTGACTGTACCACTATTTCTCACCAATTATTCCTGCTGGGTGAAGGCATTGAAAACTTGAAAACATGTCCATTGTGCCGTATGGGGAGGCATAATTTGTGCTCACCACTGGGTTATTGTGCTGTGTGGCTCCATTTAACACACACACACACACACACACACACACACACACACACACACACACGTATTCTGTTCTACTGCTCATAAAGCTGTCGTTTCTGATTTGGAAAAAAAAGAGGTTGGTAGTGTACCTTGCATTATTACTCTTGCTCCCTTCTTCGAACTGATGGCTGGAAAGAGAAAGCATTCCCCTGCTGAGTTATCCTGAGGAGTTCCTTAAAAAAGGTTTGAGCCATTCTACTTATGTATTTATCTTTTTCTTCATTCTTGGGGAATTATGGTGCTTGTATGATCTTCCATCAGAGCATACCCACTGAGACCTTATTCTTACTTTTTCATTTATTTATTTTATTATTCATTTATTTATTTTCAGGGTTGTAGAGTTAGAGCTAGAAGGGACCTTAAAAGGCATTTATTTAGTCACACTCCTTATTTTTTGTATATGAATTAAAATGGGTAGATATAGAAATAGATAGATAAATAGACAGATAGAAAGGCAGGCAGATATCTACATTTCAGTGTAATTGGTTACTTTATTATTGTCTGCATCTTGTTTTGGGAATTTAAAAACATTTTTAGCACAGGGTCAAAAGGGTCCATGAAACACATAAAATAAAAAAAGTTAACAACCCTCAAAAGGGATTGAAGTTAATTATTGTCTTCTATTTTCTTTCTTTTGAGCCTTATTAGTAAACAAATATCTAGCAATAAAAAATTACCTGCTGATCCCAGAAGATTAGAGCACTGATCTGCTTTGGACCCATGCACATAGTGTGGCTTGCCAGAAGTCCTGTGTTAGTCTGTTGTGTAATGAAAAGGGTTAAAGTCACTGTTTTCCACACTCCTTAGCTGTCAGATCACAAGTGTGGTTTACAACCTTACATCTTAATACAACCTACATCTTAGAATGTAGCTCATGTCTAGAATCTCTCCAAAGGCAGGGATAGAAAGACACTAAATGTGAAATGTGAATCACATGCAAGTGTAGGTATTTATTTTCTACGCAAAAGAGAAATTCTAAAGGTCGCAAAAGACTCATAGATACATAGCTTTTGTTCTTGTTCACTAATTTCCATCATTTCTGACTCCTCATGACCTCATTTAGAGTTTTCTTGGTAAAGATACTGGAGTGGTTTGCCATATCTTTTTCCAGATCATCTTATAGATGAAGAAACTGAGGCAAACAGGGTAAGTGACTTGCCTAAGGTCACATAGTAAATGTCTGAGACCAGATTTGAACTCAGGAGGATGAACCTTCTTAATTCCAAGCCCTAAGTTTTATCCACTATGCTGTCCTATCACTGCTTTAATATGCATAAAAGTGAACTAAGAGTAAGGGATACTGTATATTTGGTTACTATTTAAAGCAAGATTCTATTATTTAATTTCTAATTACAGCTATTTCTTCTGGGAGACTGATTCTTGAACTATGCTAGAACATAAACCAGATTTTCGAATTGTCAAGCAGGAACTCTAATATTCTACTTCTATTATTGATGTCCATGTAACTTCTGTCCCATGTATTTTGGCAAAATAAATCAGGCCTAGCCCCATCTTCTTGGTGGCTATTCTGCTGCCAGAGTGCTATAATAGCCTGGGACTCCTCTCCAGGCTGCTAGTCATCCCTCACTGAAAGCATTCAGGACTTCTTGAAACCACAGGAAAAGTATGTAATCCCCTAATATCAGGAAAAAATAAATAAAAGAAAGCCTTAATCTAGCTCAGCATGGGCTTTATCTGCTGTGTGCTCGTGGCTCCTTGGCAGCTGGACTGAGGATAGAACATCCTGTCTCTCCCTACCCCCTCTCCCCCAGAACTCAGGGAAAGTGGCTCAAACGAAATCTGAAACAATCCACAGCTGGAAGGGAAGGGAGGCTTGAGCTTGGGTTCTAAATGACTTCTAAATGACTAATGAGTCATCGCCTCCTCCTGCTCAGTGGCCAATGAGGGGTCTGACTGCCTCATCATCTCAAAGTACTAAGCCATTCAACATTGACTCTCGCGTGACAGTTGCTAGCCAGGATGAACAGCTTTGTTCATTCCCAGAGGTGGCCCTTCTTGTACATGGAAAAGATAGTGTAAGGAAGAGATTAATCTTGACAATCTCTCTTGCTGAGCCACAGGAGAGATAACTTCTGTCTCATTTATAGGCCCTATCACTATAGTATGCTCAGTAGAATTAATTAGGGTTAGAAGTCATTTCTAGCTATTCGACAGACTCTTTACCGGATACGTTTTCATTTACTTTCCTCACTTTTTAGATAGATGTAATCTCTGTTTAGAAGGCTACCCTAGTTTTCCCATTTCTTAAAGAATAGATTTCAGTACATAAATATGCCTACAATAAATTATAGACAAAAAATATAGACTTAAAATCCATTGTTCATACGTGTGCCACTGGTAAAATAGAAGTATTGTCTCATATCTGGGCACCCTGGCTGCAACAGTGCAGCCTAACTTTGCTTTTCCCATTTTACAGATGAGGAAATTTACATTCAGAGGGCAGAAGGTAGTTGGGAAGCTGTGCAACAGAGCCCTGAATTTGTTGTCAATGTCTTTATAGATTCAAATTCAGCCCCTGACACTTCTTCCCTATATCATTAATTCAATGAACTCTTCCTGCCTTCAAATTTCTCTAGAAAAGAGGCATCCCATGTCTCTTGTAGCTCTACATTTATGGATCTGTGGTCTTTTACCCATAATTACCAGGGAACAGATAACAAAAAGTTGGGATTTGGACTCAGAAGAACAGATGATTAGTTTTAAGGGACTGCTGATTAATGAGTTAGAATTGTCCTTCTTTCCTGAAATATCCCTTTGTCACGCATGCTGTCAATTTGTTGAAAACAAAATTCAGGAGTTTACAAAGCCTAGAAACTTTACTATGACCCTGTATTCAGCATCTTCTATGTGGTTCCTGGATGATTTTATAATTATATTCACCTGAAGGTGAAAGGCAACACCATCTATATCCATTTTAGATAGGAAAGAGGTCTCAAAAGTTAAATTAACTAATTATTGGAGTTTTCAGAGATGTATACTGATTAAGATAGGCAGGATTTGACAATGGCAAATTAATCGCTGAGATTTTTTTTGGAAGAATTCAGATCCAGGGATAACTAAGGGGTGCAGTGGATAGAGTACCATCCCTGAAGTCAGGAGGACCTGAGTTCAAATTTGACCTCAGACACTTAACACTCCCTAGCCTGTGTGATCCTGGATAAGTCACTAACCCTGATTGTCACACACACACACACACACACACACACACACACATCCAAATCCAAAGCAGAGGTCATCATTTCTAGTTGTCTTTACACATGGCAAACAAAGTTCTGTTTTCAATCTCTTTGGTTGCTTCTGGTTCATATCTGATCAGGTTGGTCATGCTATCCAACCATTCACCTGCCTGAAAACAGAAGAGAGCTTCAAAATTTTCTATGAATGATATTTTAAAAGGAAGATTGTAAATATCATTGAGAGGCAGTTTTCCTATTGCCAAGGACATTTAAATCAGGAACCAAATAGCCCCCCCCTAAGGCATATTGTGTAGTCATTTGTCCCTTTCTTCAGATGAATACATAATCAGATGAACAAATCTTCCATAATTGAAACACAGATTTACACAGATTTTCTTTTATTCAGGAATGGTGCTCACCTGAATATGACAGCCCAAGCAATTGGTGTCTATTTAAGAACCGGTACAAGGTTCAGAAATATAGATGAGAAAAGTGATGCAAATTGAGGAAAGCTATTAACTGAAAACAAACATGAAATTTACTTGAGACTATTGATTGAAATAAAATCTGCACATTGATATTTTCCTTATTACTGCCTTGGAAGCATTTGACAAATAAGGGTATGTTTTGCTGCTGGCATTCCTAGGAAATAGGTTAATCCCTTTTCATTGTTCAGATGGAAGGATTTAACCTGAAAGAAACAGTGAGCTTTGGCTAATTGGTTCTCTGACTCTGGCATAGATTCAGGAAAGGAGCCTCTCACAATCAGATAGTATTGATTCATCTGTGCCATAGTCAGTCATTCCCCACTTTAAAAAATACTAATCTCTATTGGTCTGGGGTCGCATTGATGTAGATGGTCCTTCTCATGATTCACATCACAATCAATCCATTTCTGTCCATCCCTGTCTCACTTCTGTCCATATTTATTTCCACAAGGGGTCCACCTAATGTGCCAGGATTCATTTCTTTTCTGCTTTCTTCAGAGTTAACATGAAACTCATGGGCCATCAACCTGTTACAAATAACTAAAGCTGTATGAATAGACCTCTTCTACTACGATCCTGCATTTCTTTGATTATATCCTTCATTTTGGTTATTTGTTATGTGTTGTAGCCTTCTTGTGACCCTTTCTGTTGCCTTCTTTTTTTTTTTTTTTTTTTTTTTTTTTGTGTTTTTAAAAAATTGTGTTTATTTTTTATACTTTTTTTTTTTTTTTTGCTGAGGCAACTGGGGTTAAGTGACTTGCCCAGGGTTACACAGGTAGGATGTGTTAAGTGGTTGAGGCCAGATTTTGAACTCAGGTCCTCCTGACTTCAGGGTTGGTTCTCTATCCACTGGGCTACCTAGCTGCCCCTTTTTTATACTCTTTTTTTGGGTTCCACATTCTCTCCCCCCTTTCATCCCTTCCTTCACTCACTGAGAAGGCAAACTATATTACATGTGAAGATATGTAAAACATATATCCATATGAGTCAAAATGGCATATTTCTGGAATGTATTTCTTTTTTTTTTTTTTTTTTTTTTTTTTTTTTTTTCTTATTACTGTTCTATTTTTTTTTTTTCTTTTTTTTTTTTTTTTTTTTTTAATTTTTTATTTTATTTTATAATTATAACATTTTTTGATAGTACATATGCATGGGTAATTTTTTACAACATTATCCCTTGCACTTACTTCTATTCAGATTTTTTCCCTTCCTCCCCAAACCCCCCTCCCCCAGATGGCAAGCAGTCTCTTATATATGTTAAAATATATTACAGTATAATTTAGATACAATATATGTGTGTAGAAACCGAATTTTTTGTTGCACAGAAAGAATTGGATTCAGAAGGTAAAAATAACAGTTTACATTCATTTCCCAGTGTTCCTTTTCTGGATGTAGCTGGTTCTGTCCATCATTAATCAATTGGAATTGGATTAGCTCTTCTCTATGTTGAAGAAATCCACTTCCATCAGCATACATCCTCGTACAGTATCATTGTTGAAGTGTATAATGATCTTCTGGTTCTGCTCGTTTCACTCAGCATCAGTTGATGTAAGTCTCTCCAGGCCTCTCTGTATTTCTCCTGTTGGTCATTTCTTATAGAACAATAATATTCCATAACATTCATATACCATAGTTTACCCAACCATTCTCCAATTGATGGACATCCATTCATCTTCCAGCTTCTAGCCACTATGAAAAGGGCTGCCACAAACATTTTGGCACATACAGGTCCCTTTCCCTTCTTTAGTAGTTCCTTGGGGTATAAGCCCAGTAGTAGTATGGCTGGGTCAAAGGGTATGCACATTTTGATAACTTTTTGGGCATAATTCCAGATTGCTCTCCAGAATGGTTGGATTCTTTCACAACTCCACCAACAATGCATCAGTGTCCCAGTTTTCCCACAGCCCCTCCAACATTCATCGTTATTTGTTCCTGTCATCTTAGCCAATCTGACAGGTGTGTAATGATACCTCAGAGTTGTCTTAATTTGCATTTCTCTGATCAATAGTGATTTGGAACACTCTTTCATATGAGTGGAAATAGTTTTAATTTCATCATCTGAAAATTGTCTGTTCATATCCTTTGACCATTTATCAATTGGAGAATGGCTTGATTTCTTATAAATTAAAGTCAATTCTCTGTATATTTTGGAGATGAGGCCTTTATCAGAACCTTTAACTGTAAAAATTTTTTCCCAATTTGTTACTTCCCTTCTAATCTTGTTTGCATTAGTTTTGTTTGTGCAGAAACTTTTTAATTTGGTGTAATCAAAATGTTCTATTTTGTGATCAATAATGGTCTCTAGTTCTCCCTTGGACAGAAACTCCTTCCTCCTCCACAAGTCTGAGAGGTAAACCATCCCCTGTTCCTCCAATTTATTTATGATTTCGTTCTTTATGCCTAAATCTTGAACCCATTTTGATCGTATCTTAGTATGTGGTGTTAAATGTGGGTCCATGCCTAGTTTCTGCCATACTAATTTCCAGTTTTCCCAGCAGTTTTTGTCAAATAATGAATTCTTATCCCAAAATTTGGGATCTTTGGGTTTGTCAAAGATTAGATTGCTATTTTTATTCACTATCTTGTCCTGTGAACCTAACCTATGCCACTGATCAACTGGTCTATTTCTTAGCCAATACCAAATGGTTTTGGTGACTGTTGCTTTATAATATAGCTTTAAATCAGGTACACTTAGACCACCTTCCTCTGACTTTTTTTTCATTAGTTCCCTTGCAATTCTCGACCTTTTATTCTTCCATATGAATTTTGTTGTTATTTTTTCTAGGTCATTAAAATAGTTTCTTGGGAGTCTGATTGGTATAGCACTAAATAAATAGATTAGTTTGGGGAGTATTGTCATCTTTATTATATTTGCTCGGCCTATCCAAGAACACTGAATGTCTTTCCAGTTATTTAAATCTGACTTTATTTTTGTGGCAAGTGTTTTGTAATTTTGCTCATATAATCCCTGACTCTCTTTTGGTAGATATATTCCCAAATATTTTATACTATCGACTGTTATTTTGAATGGAATTTCTCTTTGTATCTCTTGCTGTTGGATTGTGTTGTTAATGTATAAAAATGCTGAGGATTTATGTGGATTTATTTTGTATCCTGCGACTTTGCTAAAATTCTGAATTATTTCTAATAGCTTTTTAGCAGAGTCTTTGGGGTTCTCTAAGTATACCATCATGTCATCTGCGAAAAGTGACAATTTGATTTCTTCATTTCCTACTCTAATTCCTTGGATCTCTTTCTCGGCTCTTATTGCCAAGGCTAGAGTTTCTAGTACTATATTGAATAGTAATGGTGATAGTGGGCAACCTTGTTTCACTCCTGATCTTACAGGGAAAGGTTCTAGTTTATCACCATTACATATGATGTTTACTGAAGGTTTTAAATATATGCTCCTTATTATTTTAAGGAATAGTCCATTTATTCCTATACTCTCAAGCGTTTTTAGTAGGAATGGATGTTGGATTTTATCAAATGCCTTTTCTGCATCTATTGAGATGATCATATGGTTTTTATTAATTTGATTATTAACATGGTCAATTATACTAATAGTTTTCCTAATATTAAACCAGCCCTGCATTCCTGGTATAAATCCCACTTGGTCATAGTGTATTATCCTGGGGATGATTTTCTGAAGTCTATTTGCTAATATCTTATTTAAGATTTTAGCATCAATATTCATTAAGGAAATTGGTCTATAGTTTTCTTTCTCAGTTTTCGATCTACCTGGTTTAGGTATCAGTACCATGTCTGTGTCATAGAAGGAATTTGGTAGGACTCCTTCAATCCCTATTTTTTCAAATAGTTTACATAGCATTGGAGTTAGTTGTTCTTTAAATGTTTGGTAGAATTCACCTGTAAATCCATCTGGTCCTGGGGATTTTTTCTTAGGAAGTTGGTTAATAGCTTGGTCTATTTCTTTTTCTGAGATGGGACTATTTAAACTACTTACTTCTTCCTCTGTTAATCTGGGCAAGCTATATTTTTGAAGGTATTCTTCCATTTCATTTAAGTTATCGAATTTATCGGCATAAAGTTGAGCAAAGTAGCTCCTAACTATTGTTCTAATTTCCTCTTCATTAGTGGTGAGTTCACCCTTTTCATTTTCAAGACTATCAATTTGCTTTTTCTCTTTCCTTTTTTTAATCAGGTTTACTAAGGGTTTGTCTATTTTGTTGGTTTTTTCATAAAACCAACTCTTAGTTTTATTAATTAATTCAATAGTTTTTTTACTTTCAATTTTATTAATCTCACCTTTTATTTTTTGAATTTCAAGTTTTGTGTTTGTCTGGGGGTTTTTAATTTGTTCCTTTTCTAGCAATTTTAGTTGTAAACCCAATTCGTTGGCCCTCTCTTTCTCTATTTTATGCAGGTAGGCCTGTAGAGATATAAAACTTCCCCTAATTACTGCTTTGGCTGTATCCCACACATTTTGGTATGATGTCTCATTATTGTCATTTTCTTGGGTGAAGTTATTAATTATGTCTATAATTTGCTGTTTTACCCAATCATTCTTTAGTATAAGATTATTTAGTTTCCAATTATTTTTTGGTCTATTTTCCCCTGGCTTTTTATTAAATGTTATTTTGATTGCATTATGGTCTGAAAAGGATGCATTTACTATTTCTGCCTTACTGCATTTGATTTTGAGATTTTTATGCCCTAGTATATGATCAATTTTTGTATAGGTTCCATGAACTGCTGAGAAGAAAGTATATTCCTTTCTGTCTCCATTTAGCTTTCGCCAAAGATCTATCATATCAAACTTTTCTAGTATTCTATTTACCTCTTTGACTTCTTTCTTATTTATTTTGTGGTTTGATTTATCTAATTCTGATAGTGCAAGGTTGAGATCTCCCGCTATTATAGTTTTGCTATCTATTTCCTCTTGCAGCTCTCTTAATTTCTCTTTTAAGAATTTAGATGCTGCACCACTTGGTGCATACATGTTTAATATTGATACTGCTTCATTATTGATGCTTCCCTTTAGCAGGATATAATGCCCTTCCTTATCTCTTTTAATTAGATCAATTTTTGTTTTTGCTTGATCTGAGATGAGGATGGCTACTCCTGCTTTTTTGGTTTTGCCTGAAGCATAATAGATTCTGCTCCACCCTTTTACTTTTAGTTTGAATGTCTCATCCTGTTTCAGGTGTGTTTCCTGTAAACAACATATAGTAGGATTCTGACTTTTAATCCAGTCTGCTAACTGCTTCCTCTTTATGAGGCAGTTTGCCCCATTCACATTTATGGTTAGAAGGACTAATTCTATATTGCTTGCCATCCTATTAACCCCTGCTTATGCTTTTCCCCTTTCCTTCCCTTTTACCCTCCTATCCAGTATTAAACTGGTAAACACCACTTGCTTTTCACAGCCCTCCCTTTTTAGGATCCCTCCCCCACCTTAAAGATCCTCCCCTTATTTTACCCCTTTTCCTCGAAATTACTGTATTCCCTTCCCCTTAGCTTACTCCTTCCCTTTCACTTTTCAATGAAGTGGAAGAAGTTTCACCATAAATCGAATATGTCTATTGATACACGCTATGTTCATCTCCCTCCTTTCTTTCTCTCAGATATAATAGGTTACCTTTGCCTCTTCATGAGATGTAGTACCACCACTTTATACTTTTTTATGATATAATCTCCTTTCCACCTCTAGTTTCTAAGACAAATTGTACATATGTTCTTTACATATTTTTTTGACAGAAGTATAGTTCTCAAGATTTCTTTTTACCTTTTTTAGAAGTCTCTTGATTTCTGTATTTGAAGATCAAACCTCTTATGTAGGTCTGGTTTTTTCATCAAAAATAGATGGAATTCATTTATTTCGTTAAATGTCCATCTTCTTCCCTGGAAAACGATGCTCATTCTTGCTGGGTAAGTTATTCTCGGCTGCATACCAAGTTCCTTAGCCTTTCGGAATATCATGTTCCAGGCCCTGCGTTCTTTTAATGTGGACGCTGCTAGATCCTGTGTTATCCTTATTGTGGATCCTCCATATCTGAATTGTTTTTTTCTAGCAGCTTCCAATATCTTTTCCTTTGTCTGATGGTTCTTGAACTTGGCCACTATATTTCTTGGCGTTTTGATTTTAGGGTCCCTTTCAGTAGGTGATCGATGAATTTTCTCAATGTCTATTTTACCCTCTGTTTCCAAAACGTCTGGGCAGTTCTCTTTGATAATTTCCTCGAAAATGGTGTCCAAGCTCTTTTTTTCCTCCCATTTTTCAGGGAGTCCGATTATTCTCAAATTGTCTCTCCTGGATCTGTTTTCCAGGTCTGTTGTCTTTCTGGTAAGGTACTTGACAGTCTTTTCAATTGTTTCATTTCTCTGGTTTTGCTTGACTCCCTCTTGGTTTCTCCTTGAGTCATTCATTTCTACTTGTTCCAGTCTAATTTTCAATGATGTATTTTCTTCACTCACTTTTTTTATATCTCTTTGTAATTGTCCAATTGAGTTTTTATCTTCTATGGAATTTTTTTCCATTTTATCCATTTTATTTTTTAGAGAGCTGATTTCTTTTTCCAGCTCTCTAATCCTGTTTTCCTTGGAGTTGTTTACCTTTTCCAGCTCACTAATCCTGTTTTCCTTGGAGTTGTTTACCTTTTCCAGCTCACTAATCTTGTTTCTCAATGATTTGATTTCTTTATCCATTCTTTCTTTGAATGCATGGGATGACTTCTCCAGGCTCTCTTGCCAAGCTTCCCTTTCCTTTTCCCATTTCTCTTCCAGCTCTCTTGTGAGAGCCTTTTTGATTTCCTCTATGAGGTTCTTCTGTATTGAGGAGCAGCTTATATCCCTCCCAGGGGATACATCTGGGGACAGTCTGTTCCTAGTCTCCTCAGCATTTGAAGTCTGCTCCCTCTCCACACAGAAGCTGTCAATGGTTAGAGCCCTTTTGAATTTTTTGTTCATTTTGTCAGAGTAGGAATCAAAGAAAACAAACTGACAAGAGAAACAATTGGTCTGTTTTGCGGGGGCTGGGGCTGGATGGTATTAATGGGCTTCCTCTACAGACTGGGGGTAGGGCAGCAGAGAGCCACTAACAGAACAGCAATGACTGTACTGAGTCTGCGCTCTGAGGCTCTGAGAACGCACCGAGTCAGTCCAGGTGGGGGTTGGGGGTGGCCGGGCTCTGAGAGACGCTGGCTTTCTGGGGTTTTAATCTTCACCTCCGGTGTTTACACCCTCTCTGCTGCTCCTGGCTTGCTGCCAAGACGGAGCATCCACACTGGGGCAAAAGCCCTTTCGCAGAAACTGCAGAGATCACACCCCTCCCCCTCCGGTCTGAGCTGTGTGAGCTGCCTGTCTTGCTCTGGCTGTCTGCCCTCAGTCTGCGCCCAGTCTGATTGACCCTCCCCCGAACAAACACAGACCTTTTCTGGCGACTTTCAAGGATGTCTTCTCTTGGTGATAATTTGTGGATTTCTTTCTGGGTCAAGCATTAAGTCAGAGGCTTGTCATGAAGTAAGTTCTGAGAGAAAACGAGGAGCTCAAGCAGCTGTCTGCCTCCACGCCGCCATCTTGGCCGGAAGTCCCTGTTCTGTCTCTGTTGCCTTCTGAATGAAAATGTTGTTTAATTCTCTGCATTTGTAATGTTCCATGCTGTACTGGTAGAATTTTAGTACTGAAAAAAAAAAATGACTTTGTTACTAGAAGATATTTTAGGTCTTTAAGAGAACTAATTTCCTGAAAATAGCTCTCCTCTTTTTGTTCAATTTTGAGCCTAATATTTGTTGTAATGTTCTTTGTTCGGTTTTCTGGAGGTCTGGGAGCAGCCTTCATTTCAGTTCAGTAATCACCACAAGAACAGCCAGGTGTTAAAGTCTTCATTCTTAGTCTTGTCTTCTTTCCTGAGCCCAGTTAGCTTTCTTAAATACCTTCTAGAGTCTTGGTTTCAGTGGAGAAAATTCAGGCCATCCACCACAGTGCTGATGAAGATGGAATTGAATCTCTTTCCTTGGCTCCGAGAGCTTACGCTCCTGTCTCCAGTTCTCTTGTCTTCTCTGCCTCTGAATCTGAATGAATCTAGCTGAGGCTCCTAGCTTATATGGTCTACACTGAGTATAAACCAATCATCCTATCACTAGGAAACCATTATTTGTTGTAAGATTAAATCAATCATACTGAATTTAGAGAACTATTAAACTAATAGATAACCATTGTCTCATCAATCCCACTTGGTACCTCGTAAGAATCCTTTGTTTCAAGTTCTGAGTTCTGGTCCATAATAATTTGTAGTATCTGTCAAAGATGGCTCTATCCATCTAGCTAAGGTATTTATCTCTCTATAAATGAACAGTCTATAGAGCTACCTGCATTTCTATATATGTATTTATCAATGTAGAAACAATTTATAGACTTCATTTTTCAGTGTGTATTTACCTGAATATAGAGAAGCATTTTCTAGAGTTTAATCATCAGCATATTTATCAAACCATATATATCTATCATAGATATATAGTGTGTTTTGGCATAACTTATAGAACTCTTTTATCACAATAAAAATATAGCTCTATAAATTGCTTATCTGACCACATGTTATAATCTGGACCATAGTAATTTTTCATCCACTTGGTTCTTCCTATATGGATGGTTAGGCCAAACTTTTCTGAGTAGTCGTGGATCTTATTCAGGATATGATACAATATGACATGATAAACATTTGTTAAACAGCTATTGTATGCTAAGTGCTGGGGATATCAATGAGAAAAAGAGAGATGGTCTCTGCTTTCAGAACTTATAATCAAGTAGAGGAAGACAGTACCCAAAACTGAAAAGGGAGGTAGAAGTTGGGGAGTGTTAAAGTGTGCTTAGGTCAGATATGATAAAGGTGGCAGAGTTGAATCCAACCCGAGCAACTGGTGCTCAATGATGAGATAGCCAGGGGTCTGAACTTCTGTAATGGCTATAAAAGATTTTTGCTTTTCTTTTAAACCATCAAATCGGAGATTCTGAGGCAACTGAGGATGCTGATGTGATGTGCATTCCAAAGCTGAAGCAATCTTTATGATCGTGTGTTTTGTGGTGATGAGTTTGTACTGGTTAGATGGATGAAGATGAAGAAGATGACAGATTAAAACTAAGCAGGACAGCAGCTGGTGGCAAGGGAAGACTCCCCCCAGGACAGTCATCATGATTTTCAGGGGTTTGAGGTTACAAGTATAAGGTTATTTGCAAACACGAGCCTCTGGAAGATTTTGCCATTTATAAGCAGTCCCTCTTTAGTTTGGATGCTATGATGGATCTCCTCTATAATCAGTTAAGCACTAATAGGAGGGTTGCCCTTGGTCCCACTGTGTTGGAGGTTGAAGGGTCTCATGTTGCTGTAGGGCTGGACACATCTGGGATGAAAGGAGGTCATGGAATCATACATTTAAAGCTGAAAGGGACATTGGAGGTCATGTAGTTCAACCCATTCATTTTAGAGTTGAGAGAAGTAAAACTCAGATAGATGAAATAACTTGCCCAAAGTCATAACAGTCTGTCCCAAAAGACAGAAGTGGGAGATGAGCCAAGGTCTGCAGACTCATGCTCTTTCTACTGTGCTTTACTGAGAGCACCTACCAGTAGTAGATGTTCCAAAAGGATCAGATGTAGTCTCAGAGGTATCAATAGCCTGATGAGTCCATCCCAGTCTTCACCGCAAGGAGGTGAGTCGGCTAGCTGGCCTTTCTGATTTCTCTCTTTGGTTGATATATGACAGGTTCTGGTTGTCCTTTCTAGATACACTTCTTTCTCCTTTTTAAAACTTCTTTCAATATTCTTTTTTTAAACATGATTTCATCTCTATAAAATATTGCAAGAGGGGTGTTAGGGATACAGGAGTAGGTGGAAAGGATGAAAGTATAGCAGACTTGGTGACCATCACTAGCAATTTATTTTTAAAATGAGAATGTTGCTATTTTCCTTATATCTTGGTTCAAAATAATTTGACAGACAAAAGAGAATGATAAACACTTGGCAGAATTCAGAAGGAAGAATGTGAGCGTGGTCTTTGTTGCAATCTTCCAAAAGCTGCCATCCTTTTCTATCATTTTCTTTTTTGGGATTTGTGGGAGAAATAAGATCCTGGAGTTGTTCTGTAGTGGTATGACTGATCAGGCTAGAAGACGTCCAGCTGCAGAGGAGGCATGTGGTTAAAGAACAAGGCAGGTTTCTCTAGTACAAGTTCTCTTAATACTTTCATTGTCCCTGAATGATCCTTTGGGCAGTCTGAGAAAGTCTCCTCAGGATAATGTTAAATGCATAGTACCACAAAGGAACAAATAAAATGGATATATAGTCATATATCTCTATCTGTAGACATATAGAGATATGATGTAATATATATATATATATATATATAATAGGTGATAGGATATATGATTGATACTATGACATATTAGATATGAGATGAGATGAAATAATAGATAACCAAATCTGGAGTCAGAAGGCCTGAATTCAAATGTTGTCTTAAATCAGATTTGATATTAAGATTCACTGTGTGACCCCCCCAGGCAAATCATTTAATCTGTGTTTGTCTCAGTTTCCTCATCTGTACAATAGGGATAATAATAGCTCCTATTTCCCAAAGTTGTTATGAGGATCAAATAAAATAGTAATTATAGAGTACTTAGCCCCGTGCCTGACACATGGAGAACATTATATAAATGATTACTACTATTACTATTATTAGAATTATAAAATCATGTGATATATAATGGATTTCAGATTGCTTTACTATTTTCCTTTTTAAAACGATGAGTTTATGTTTTTTAGGTCTTCCTAAAAATTTATTAAACAAGATAAAAAGTAAGAAGCTGGGAGTCAGGAAACTTAAGTTGTAGCCAAGAGATGATGCTGTGTGTATGTGTGTGTTGGAAAGGGAGTCATGTAGATGGGGTATCTGAAGGATTGTAATGGGGAGGAGAGATAGCCTTGTGTTCTTTGACTTCAGAGAGCAGACATAGGATCTTTGGAGGTAAATAGGTTGAGGAAGAGGAATTTAAGATTGGTATCAGGAGAAGCTTCCTAATCACGAGGAGTTATCCCCAAGTAGGTTGGACTGCCTCAGGAGAGAGTAACTTTCCTCTCACTTGAAGTCTTCAGTAAATACATTGTAGAATGTGGATGGGGCGTCAGGGACTTTGGGGCGAAGAAGCTGGAGATGGCATTATATCATATTGGGAATTTTTGTTTGTACATAGGTTGGGTTTCATGGCCACTGAGACCCCTTCTGGTGAAAATATAACAACAAATGTAAATATATATGTTTACATTTGTGTATATATATATATATATATATACACACACACACATATATATATATTTACATTTGTATACACACACACACACACACACACACACACACACACACACTATAAAATAATATATATTTAACTAACTTAAATAATGTACAGTAATTCCTCTGGACACCATTTCCTCATTTTTAAATGTTAATGTCAGATTAAATATTTTCCCTATGTCTTTTTCAGCTCGATGGCTCTGATTTCTAGGATTTCTAAATCACTTTAGATTGAGGGTGTTGCATGAAATAGAGTTAGAAGCTTCTGTTGATATCTCTGCGTAATAGGTATTATTATTTTTCAAGAGAGCTCTTCAATTTATTTGCTGTGGATTTTGACATTATTGGTATTCTCAGGACCTGATGTTGGTTGAGATCATTTGCAAGGTAAGATATTAATCCATGTTAGTCAATCAACATTTATTATACGCCTATTGTATGCTAGGCCCTATACTAAGGGTTGGGAATACAAATAAAGGCAAACAGATGGTCCCTGTGTCTAGCCAGTGTAATGTACAACTAAATATTTACATATCCTAGTGATGGGAATAATATTTTGATATACTTGATTTAATTGACATGGATGCTCATGGGTGCTTTACTTTTTCATATAATTACCTTTTTTAAAGGATGAAGCTCTTAGTACAGTGCCTGGCACAGAATAAGTCTTAAATACAGGTTTATTTGTATTTGACTTGATGTGAAGTTGGAGAACAATGAAACTGTGTTGTTACTGGTTGTGGACTATTGACTTTTTAAAATTTTTTTTTTATTAATTTTTATAATTATAACATTTTCTTTGACAGTACATATGCATAGGTAAATGTTTTTTGTTTTTTTTTTTACATTATCCCTTGTACTCCCTTCTGTTCCAAATTTTTCCCCTCCTTCCCTCCACCCCCTCCCCTAGATGGCAGGCATTCCCATACATATTAAATATTATAGTATATCCTAGGTGACTATTGACTTCTGACTGAATAGGGAGCCTTTCTTTAGTGGAGTCTGAGTCTGATTCCTTGGAATCATTTTGAGAATTTTCACCTGAAAAACTGAAAGCAACTCACTTTCAGTCGTTTTAAATATTCTAGTTTCTATACATTTAGATCTTCTGGAGATTTCAGAATTTATTCAATGGGTGCATTTTATGAGAAGGAATTGCTATTTCTGTGAATCACACCTCCTACTTGGTTATCCTGGGCAAGAAAGGGGCTCATCTGGAGAATACCAATGACGTTCAGAAAAGAATTTCATTTGGAGGATGGGCAATAATGTGTAGCAATGTAGGTTGACCTCTCAGCTGCTTGGCATAATTATGTTTCCTGTTGATTTCTTTTCCTTACTTCACACTTTCTTAGGCTAAGAAATGCTTTAACAAAAGATATGAAGAAAGAAAATCATGATGGAGATTTAGGATAGAAAAGAAGTATTTTTCTGTAGCATTATATAACCCATTCAGAACTGCTAAGTTTTAAAGTCAAACTATTTTTAATTTCCTTAATAAAATGATGTGATTTATAATAAAATGAAATTTACAATCTATGTTAGAGTTTTTAAGTCTGTGGTATAGTGGATAAGACCTTATTCTTGGAGTCAGAGAGATCTAAATTAAAACCCTGCCTCAGACATCATCCAAATGAGCCCAGCTGATTACTTAAAACCTTTTGGGCCTTCAGTTTTTTTCATTTGTAAAATGGGGATATTATTAACATCTAAAAGGTAGTTGTGAGAATCAAATAATATCTAAAAAAAACTTTTTAAAAAATATAAAATCTTATCTATCTGTATTGTGTTATTATGATGTTAGGTATTATTATTATTATTCATAATAATAAAGGAAAAACATCAGATAATTCACATATTTAAGGTAAGAAGTTTCCTGTCTTGTGCTATCTATATATGATGATAAGACTATAATCTGGGACATAACTTTCTATAGGGTTCTTAGGCTTCTCCTCTTAGAAATAATAATGGAAACATTTTTGGAAGCATGGTTGATATTTTCAAGGGAATTCCTAAAGAATGTAAGCTTCTTGAGGACAGGAGTTGTTTAATTTTTAGCTTTGTAATATCCATCTTTAACAATTTTTTTCACATAGTAGGTAGTTAGTAAAAATATGTCATTTGCTTTAAAAAGGTATATTTTTATTCATGTTTGCAGACAGTCTAAGAATCATGTAAGAAGCAATAATAGCAGTAGACAGGAGCCTGAAGGTAGGGAGACCTGGATTAAAATCCTCTCTTAGACACTTATTAATAGCTTGATTCGGGACAAACTTGATTGTCTCTAAGAGTAATTCAAAACAACATCGACAGTGAGTCGATGATTCTTATTACCTTTTACTGCTTTACTCCTGCATTTACAAAATGGAAGTGGAAGGAGACTGCATATGATGAAGAATCACTTTGCATTTTCATCCATTTCACCCTGACTTTTGCTTAGGAAGTAGAAGAGAGGATTTTTTCAAGAATATGGGCTGGAAGAGGTGGATTAGCAATGAACCGAGAACGAGTGATAATAAATGCACAACTTTCATGTTACAAAAGATTCAAAAATGTTGGGCAAAAACCCCCTTTTCTCCCCCAAAGAAAAAGGATAAAGGTATTTATTTCAAGGAGTTGATCCACTGGGTTTTTTGGAAGCCAAGTATTGCCTGAGATGGGAAGTCACAGACAGGTTGTTATTTGTAATAATGGAACTGGTTTCCACATTATTGAAGCCATAAATCCAGTACACCAGTGGTGACAGTTTCAGAAATATATTACTTAGTTTCCTAAATAATACATAGGATCTCTTCTGGATTCATGCTGACTTAGAAAGTCATTAACTTACCTATGTTTCGTTATATTTTTTATTTATTTTGTTAAATGTTTCCCAATTATATTTTAATCTGGTTAAAATCTGACATTTAGAAGTGTTAGGATGGAGAGGTCACAATGTGGCTCATGGATTGTGTGTTTGACACCTCTGTATTAAATCAATGAAGTGTTTTATTATTATTATTATTATTATTATTATTATTATTAAACAATGTTCCATGAACTATGCATTTAAGAAACTGAAACTCCAGAATCGAGAGCCAAATGGATCAGTGGAATGAGTGCTGAATTTGAGGTCAGCAAACCTGAGTTTGGGTCTTAATTCTGTCATTCCACATCCAAGAAAACTTGGTCAAATCATCTCAGCTCTAGAAGCTTCAGTTTTCTTATCTACCAAATGAGAATTTTGGACTAGCTGGCCTCTATAGTCCCTTCCAATAGAAAATTGGCGAATCTAAGATGAGATTATTTGCAAACTGATGAGATTATTGCTTGACTAATATTTGATTTCAAGATGGAGGATTGACTCAAGGTGGGCCTTAATATTCAATAGCTTTGCACCAAAGTACTCTAAATATGATACCACCCTCAAATGTATGAATGTAAATGTTATGTAGCAGATAATGATAAAATGCCAAGAAACTAAATTCTTGCTTTGTTCAGTCACAAATTACTGGTGGCTCAGAAATTTTAAAATTAGTGAGAGAATCATAAATTAGTCATTCACTCAGCTCATTGCTCTATTTCTTGATTTCTCAGATGCAAAATTTCAAGCTATTACAAATAGCATTTTCCCAAATATTTAATGACATATTGGGAGAAAAAGTATCCAAGAGCTATTAGTCATTATTTACAAAAAAACCCCCAAAGTCTGGCTGAGTTCCATTATTTTCCCTTCTTCATTCACATTCATGGTATTTACGGAAATGTCCTACATTGTGGATTTATTCTCCCCTCGAAAAAAATACTCTTTCCAGGGGCTATTTATCCATATCAAGGAAGATAATTGAAAATTTTTGTCTGCAAAATGAGGTGAGGAGTCTATTTTCTCGGTATTGTAGAATTCATGTGAAATCCAGCAAACTGCTCTGGAGGAAGGTGCCAGGGGCATTCACCCCAGGTTGTAATCAACACCCAAGTTGGGTGATGGGTTAGCCTTTCTGAATGTCATCTCTTGGCAATTAGTTGGGATCTTTGAGCCATAACCCTCAATTATTTTCACATTTTGGGAGAAGTTGGACGCTTTCTTGTGCTCTGTCTTTGCACCATCTGTCTCCTGTGCCTGGGATGAATTCTTTCCTTTCTCTGATCTCTCAAAATCCCTTCAAGACTGAAGTCAGGCGCTGTCCACATGGGGCCTTTCCTCTATTCCTCCTTCCCCATTTTCATTGGTTTTTAACCAGAAAAAAACAGTAGCATAGAAGAGATCAGACTGTCTCCAAAGTCAGGAAGATCTTCGCTATTTTGGCTGCGTGATGCTGAGAAAATCATTTAACCTCGCAGTAATTCTTGAACATTCTGATTTGAAGAAAAAGTACATTGGTAAGGAAATATTTCTCATCTGAGAGTTCCTTATACCAATAAATCACATGACCAAATTTTGTCTCTATGTAAGAAGACTTTTTTGTATTTACATTCCCAATATCTCACATAGTATTTGGCACATAATGTAAGTTTGTTGATTGATTATATATTTATATATAATAATATACTATTTATAATATATAACAATATATAATGTATTATGTAAGATTATATTATAAATAAAACATATAATATATAATATATGTAATATAGTATGTATATGTGACTAGATAGATTTATATATATTCTTTCTATATATATCTATATCTATATATCTATTTATCTATCTATACAATCACACACACACACACACACACACACACACACACACACACACACACACACACATACTCTGTAAGAATGTAAGACATTTGTGGACAGGGATAGTTTTTGATCTTTGAATCCCTAGGGTCTAGCACAGTGCTCGGCACACAATAGGCTCTTAAAAATGATCATAGACTGGTTGAGTTAAAGTACTGAGTGCCCATTCTCAGAGAGAAAAGAATGGATAGGTCTTCAGGAAGCCATGGTACCCTGATTTAGTGGACTATAGCACAAAATGTACCAAAAGGATGTCCATGAGACCCATCCAGCTGTAAGGATGCTTGGAATAGGCCGATGAACATTCATGAGTTTGGTCTTGGGAATGTAATAATCGGCCTGGAATAGAACTCCTAAGGGCCAAATCCTGAACGAATTAATTTCATTTTTTTTTTTTTCTTACACTTCTTCTCCTAGTATGAGGTTTGAACTTTTCATGAAAAGGCAAGTCAGGACATTCTGCCCTTATCTCACTCAAGAGCACTCCTGATTGGTGGAATCAAAAGGCATCTGACAAGCTATTTTTAGGTTTGAAAAAGGATCTGACTTTGCAGCTCTTCAAACAGACTCTAAGTGACCACTTGTCAGGGGTGTTATAGTAAGGAATACCTTTAGTATTTAGTATTTAGTAGTAGTACTGGCCAGCTTTTAATCTCCTTGATTTTTTTACCCTTCTTGAAGATGAAGAAGTGCTCTTCTTGGGCTAGGACTTCCCAGACCTTCCAGTTTGGCTGCTTTGTTTCCAAGGGACTTGGATAGATAGTTGTAATTGGTCAGCTAGCAGAGCTGATGGGCGCATGTGGACTCCCCGGCTTTTCTGGGTGTATTGTTCTCAGTATCTATATCGAAAAACTCCAAAGAGGCAGATCTAAGTGATGTACAGCGGCCTTTTTTATTTCCTTTTCTCTGAGCCAATTTACATATCATATATCACCAACTTGCTTAGAGGGGGACAGCTTGTGTTGAAGCTTCCCAGAACATGGTTTGCCATCTAAGAGAGGACTTAGTGATCAGATTTAAGGCAACTCAGGCCTCCGGAATATACATTGATTGCAACAGGAACTCCAGTTTTGTTCAGCATGTCGTGTTTTGTGTGGGAAGATATTTGGCACATAGAGCCTGTAAAGCAGATTCAGATACAGGGGAAATGCCCTTCAGCTTTGCTGTGTGGCAACTAATTTGTAATTTCAGCAAAAAATATGCTCATTAACTTTTGAAGGAGAAGTTGTGTGTCTATCCCCTCTATAATTACTTGATCTTTGTGCTCTAAGAAACAGAGTGTATGTGATGCTGTAGCAGGAGCTCAGCTCTCTGGCCTTCTGTTTCACAAAAACCAGGTTTTCTTCAGAATCCAGCTTGACCAGCTCCCTCCTGTGTGAAGCCTCCCTGTCCACATTTAACAATAATGGATGATAGTTATATCAAACCTTAAGATCTGAGATGTACTTTCTCACTTGTTACACACCACAAACCCAAGAAGCAAATGCTGGGATTACCCTATTCTATAAGGCAAACTGAGGCAGAGATTCTATGGCCTGACCACGGTTACACCCTTGGCAATTGATTGTCCTCAGATCTTCCTCCCCACTGGTGCACCATTCAACTTCTCCCTCTGGAAATCACTTGGTGAACACTTGTACTTACTTCTCTGTGTTTGTGTTGAATCCTTTTGCTAAAATGGAAGTTGCCTGAGGAGAGGAACTCTTTCTTTGCTTATTTATTTTGTTTTGTATTGTGAGAACCTAACATGATACCTGGCAGAGGAGGAGGATGTTCATAAATGTTTGCTGAATGGATCAGAATTGGAATGATGTTAATCTGACTGGAAAGTGATTGGAAGATCACGGCGATGAATGTAATGGTCATTCAACAAGCATTTAGTAAACACTCGCTATGTGCCAGAATTGTAGTAGCAGAGGAAATAGACAAGGTAGTGCTAATAATAATGATAATAATTAATAATAATAATAATAATATCAAATGAGATAGCATATGTAAAGTGCTTTACAAAATTTAAATACAATATAAATGTTAGCTATTATTATGGTTGTTAAATAATTATTATTGTTAATAATACTCTCTCACTCAGAGCTTAGCACAGTGCCTGAAATTTAATAGGCACTTAACACATGTTTGTTCACTATTAACTGTTGAGATATATGACAACAATTGCTGCTGTAGTCCATAGGCTAGGACTTTTGCTTTCTGCCTCTGTTAAGGGATCCCTCCAAAATATAACCACCAATGAATGCTTATACCAAGTTTAGTACTAAGGGAATCTCACCTTGAAAGAGAGATCTTTTGACTCATCACAAAACCCTAGATGAAATTACTTAAAGCTTAAGCTTCACTCCTATCTGGAGTTCCACCAAAAGGGGACTTAGGGAAGATACTAGTTTACATGTTACTTCAGGTAGGTCTGGTATTTTTCCTTTACATATAAGAAAAGTAGGGGGGCAGCTAGGTGGCGCAGTGGATAGAGCACCAGCCTTGAATTCAGGAGGACCCGAGTTCAAATCTGGTCTCAGACACTTAACACTTCCTAGCTGTGTGACCCTGGGCAAGTCACTTAACCCCAGCCTCAGAAAGGAAAAAAAAAAAAAAAAAGAAAGAAAGAAAAGAAAAGCAGGACACAAAAAATTTATATGTATTGACAAAACTCAAAATGGAATAATTTATAACTTCTCATACTCTCCTGGGAGATTGAATCCCAAATACTAGAATAGGAGATCATCTGCCAGACTGCTGAATAGTTACCCATGTGTCACCTCAGTTCTGCACTAAGTAACTCAGGTGAATATCCTCCCACCTCCAGGCCAGGAACTGGGTGTCTCTTGCTTGTTGGTTTTCTGAAACAAAGTCTCTTTACTTTGAGCCAGATCTGCCTGAGAGACCCACTTGAACTTATAAGCCAGTTTTTAAAGCTGAAAATGTCCAGCTCAGATTGTTGTTATTTCCATAGGAGACAGAAAGGCTGCTAGGGCATGATAACTGTGGAATTATATGTAGAAGAATTGCACATATTTAACATATATTGGATTACTTGCTAAGGGAGGGAGAAAAATTTTGGAAACCAAGGGTGATTTTGTAAGGGTGAATGATGAAATCTATGCATATATCCTGAAAATAAAAATTAAAAATAATAGAATTGTCAATTTTCATTATGTTTAATTGTAAAGGGCTAGAACTGAGCAAATGCATTTGGATAATGGAGCATGTGAGACTAATTGCAACTGGAAGATTTCCTATTAACTTGTTTGAAGGTTGACCCTCCCCAGCTGTTCTGTGCTGACTTGATGGGTGGGACAAAGAGGGGGAAGTGACCTGTGTGGGAGGAGGAGGAGGAGGAAGAGGAAATTGAGATGCTCACGCTCAGTCTCTTGTGGTGTTTGAGGGAGAAAGGTGTTTGTGAGATTGCTAGACCTAACCCCCTGACCTTGACCGTAAAAGATCAAAAATAAAGACGTTTAGTGATCCTGACTCCAGCTGATTTCTGGGAAGACAGAGTTCCAGCATTTAATTATTTTGAAAAAATAAAAAAGGATATTTTAATTCCCTCCCCCCAAAAAAGGCCGTTAGGGGTCCAGCACTCAGCACTCAGGTTCATGCTCCTCTGAGGCTAGACATGTGATTTAGCTTTTATGGAACATAATTTGCTATTTCTGGTGAAGGTAAGGAAAGGGTGAGCTGCTCCTTCCCAAGCTTTCCACAAGAAGCTAAAGAAGTGAGAACTCCTTTACCACATGTTCCAGAGACAAAGAGAAAATAAATCTGAAGTCTTCTCTTCATTTTTAACATTTCCTCACCCAAATGCAACTAAGGGACCAAATAAGTCCCTTTTAGAGAAGAGAAGACCCTTTGCCATTCCAAAGAGTCCAAGTCTTTTGGGGAAACACCACCATATTTGGTCTGGCAGAAGCCGGTGGGTCAACTTTACACATGTTCCATGAGCTTGTAAGCTCCCCAAGCACAGGGCTGTCTTTTGCCTCTATTTGTATCCCAAGTGCTTAGCTCATATTTGGCATATAGTTAAATAAATGCTTATTTATTGATGTGATGGCCCTGATGGGCCCATCCTCCTAAATAAGTCAGGTAATGTCTGCTATGCATCTGAAGACTTGACAATTATTTTATTTGATCCATATATGTTACTATTCCTGCTCCATTTTTGTCTAGCACTGTGCTAGGTCTACAGTGGGCACTGAATGAATGCTTGTTGAGTTGACTTAAACTGATCCTCAGGACAACTTTATAGTAGGTGCTATAATTCTCCTCATTTTACAGATGGGGAAAGTGAGGCTGAAAAAAACTGAAGTGACAACCTCACAGGCACATGGCTGGTAGCTTTCCAAGGAGGAATTCAAACTAGGGCCACCTGACCCAACTCCATAGCACAGTCTTTGGTCACGCTGTGTTGGTTGTGAGGAATTTAAAAGGACTATTTTTTAAAGACTGTTTTGTGAATAGCTGGAACTCTGCAAAAGCTCTTGCTTATTGAATGTGTTTATTTCAGTTATCTCAGTGACTTTTTGGGGTAACACTGATTTCTGTGAGAATCTCTTTCCTCTTAAGTGTTTTTATTTCAGTGAGCTCAGTGACTTTTTGGGGTGACACTGATTTCTGTGAGAATCTCTTGCCTCTCTAATGTCGTTATTTCTGTGAGCTCAGTGATTTTTTTTTTTTTTTTGGACACTAATTTCTGCTAAAAGTCTCCAAAGGCTAGGCAACAAATGATTTATAGAATCTCTAATATAATTTCTGGACACACACACTTTCTTTATCCATTTCTTTATCTCCCTCTGTCTTTCTTTGTCTCTCTCTCCTTCTCTCCCTCTCTCTCTCTCTGTGTCTCTCTTTCTGTCTCTGTTTCACACACACACACCACACCTCCCTCACACACTCACAACTTTTCCCACAGGGAGGTCAATAAGCATCAGAAAAATGTTACCTGAGATGAGACAAGGAACACAGAAGGGATGCACTGGGCCCAATAGGCAAAACCATGTCTGCTCTGTGCTCTTTTCAGGGTTCAGCAAAGACAATTGACTGAAGAAAATTAAGCCTTTATTGTAGAAAAGACTGTCTTAAACTGCTCTTTTCCACACTGGAGAAGTCAGACTGACATTCTGAGACCAAAAGCAGGATGCCTTCTAGACAGTGACATGTCTAATATGTCGCCAAGAAACAGACGCAATAATTACTCAATATGTCATCGTGTGCTTCTCCTTTGTGGCTTTCTCCTTCTCTGCTGTTACTTGTGATCAGCAAAACGCTCATTATGATTTAGGGCAAAGGAAGCTATATAATTTTAAAGTTGTACGTGATTAGACTAAGGAAACTGCTTTTTTAATAACTTAAGCTGGAATTTTATTTATTTGTAAAAAGGTATAATTTGGCATATGGAAGAGTGCCTGGTTTCAGATTTTGCCTCTGAAACTCACTGGTTTGTAGACGTGAGTAAATCACTAAATCTCTCTGAACCTCAAATAATTCTCTAAGACTGTAAGTCTTCCTTCAATAAACAATTATTAAGCACCTACTCTGTACTAAGTACTAAGCTGAGCATACATTAGAGTTTACAGATTAATGGAGAAACAACATGCAAATAACTGTGTACATATACACAAGATAAATGGGAAATAATTCACAGAGAAAAGGCAGTAGAATTAAGTGGGATTGGGAAAGGCTTTATGGAGAAAGTGGGATTTTATCTAGGATTTGAAGGAGGCCAGGAATAAGGGAATGGAGAATCTTGGTGGAGGAACAGAATGGAACTCAGTGTCTTTGGGCTGCTTAGTCCTGTGTTTTCTCTCCAAGCGAGTAGCTTGGAAGCTTGAAAAGCTTCCCTTTCTCCCCTTTTCAGCCTCCTTTTACTTGTCTTCCCTTCCCCACTCCCTTTGAACATAAGCTTGAGATCAAAAGCTATTTTCTTTTCTTTTTTTTTTTTTTTTGCCTGTATTTATCTTACTGGTGCTCAGCATAGTTCCCATCACATAATAAATCTTAATAAATAATTTGTCTAATCTCTCATCTTTTTTTTATTATTAGTTTTTATTTACCAGATATATGCATGGGTAATTTTACAACATTGACACTTGCCAAACCTTATCTTCTAATTTTTCCTCTCCTTTTCCCCCCCAGATGGCAGGTTGACCAATACATGTTAAGTATGTTTTTTTTTGTTTTTTTTTGTTTTGTTTTGTTTTGTTTTTTGGAGGCTGGGGTTAAATGACTTGCCTAGGGTCACGCAGCTAGGAAGTGTTAAGTGTCAGAGACCAGATTTGAACTGGGGTCTTCCTGAATTCAAGGCTAGCTGCCCCCCATGTTAAATATGTTAAAGTATAAATTAAATACAATATATGTATACATGTCCAAATAGCTGTTCTGCTGCACAAAAAGAATGGGACTTTGAAATAGTGTACAATTAGCCTGTGAAGGAAATCCAAAATGCAGGTGGACAAAATTAGAGCGCTAATCTCTCATCTTGGGCGTGTACCTACCTTCCTGAGATCTTCCCCCTTCCCACCCTAATAATCTCTTCATGTTGATAAGGAGATTCATCAGGGCTCTCAACATTCTGTACCTGCACAGTACAAGTTAGAGATGGATTGCTTCTTAATACTCCACATTTCCAAATTCAAAAATCTTCAGTGACTACTTTGTTTTCACTAGCAGAAAATGCAATCTAAGACTGTAAACTTTTTTTTCACAATTTGTCTTCCACTAATCATTCTGGACTTGACCTTTTTATCCATTCTCCAAGTCAGTCAATTGATCTTCTAGCTCTTCCTCAAAAGGAAATATCCCATCATCCTGTCCTTATATCTATGTCTAAGTGGCCCCAGGAGTCTACAATTTCCTTCTTCCTCCCTTCTGCCTGGTAATTCCTAGAGATTCAATGTGAAAAGAACTCCCTGTCTGAGTCCTTTTCCTGTCCTCTTGATGAGGGAAAGGAAAGGGGGAACCCCGTTTCTTGGCACATAGATAACAAGATAATCCCTTGAGGGGGTGTCCCCTGTAAAATGAATTTACAGACCCAAAAACCTAGATTGATAAATAAAAGGTTTATTGTAGAAATTTGGAAGTAAAGTTCAATTAGAAAGATGCCAGGCTGAAGGTGGCTGCTGGGCGGGCAGGAACCCTTACATGGCCAGAAAGATACCATGTGTTGGGGGGAAGGGCTCCTGCAAAGAGAGAGCTCCGGCTTGGCTCTTTTATACCTAAAAGATTGTGGATGGTTTCAATTTCTTGGTGGGCTTTTCAGATAAGGAAGAAACTGTTTGTGGGGGGCTGAGAAAATCCAAGCCAGCTCAGATCCGGTGGGGGTTGGGCCTGGATATTCAGCCATGAGGGTTGGGAAATCAGAAAATAATCTTAAAAGGACCTCAACCCCCATCACTCTCAGTCTGTAATGTCTTCTCATTTTTGAATTTACTTTGGAATTACTTACTTGCATACTGATATGCACATAATATATAATATCTTTTCCAAGAAAGCCCCAACTGAGATTATGAAGACTTAGTAAGACTGAAAAATGATTACATAGACTTGAACTTGGGACTTTGTGACCCTGGAGTTTAAAATCTAATTGGAAAGATAAACATAGATTTTTATAGCATGAGAAGAATAATTGACATCATGAAACAGTAATTGTATAGTGATGTGTTGTAATATCTGTATAAATAGGTAAAAATGGTAGCTCTATAAAGGGGAATCACTACAGATCAATGGTCAATGTGATTGATCAAGGAAGTATTAATGACAAAGTGTCCTGATCTGATGCTTGGTAGAAGTGTATGATTTGGATTGATAGAAAGAACAAACGGTACTCCACCCAAGACGATAGAAGAATAGTGCTGGTATAAAGATAGGAATAAAGAAGATGTTTAAAACAAACTAAAAATTCTTGTAAGGACATTGACTTAGTTGGGACACAGAGAAACTTATTTGAAGAGAGTTAGTATTCCCTAATTTAGAAACACTATCCTTGGAAAAACCCTACAACTAAAAAAGTTTGAACATTCTCTCTCCATCTCCCTGTCATTCAGAGCTATTATCTTGCTGGTTCTGCTCACTCCAGACAGCAGCTCTCTTGACTGATGTCTTTGGTCATTATCCCTAGGGCAAGGTGGTGAGTAATTGAGTCAAGCACATTGGAGATTTGCTGCAATTAACAGGTTGCTATAGGAGAGAAACTCTGCAAGGCAGGAAGGGTGTGGTCCCAGAAAGCAGACAAAGGATCAAACCTAGAGATGGAAGAGGAAAAGGATGGGGTGTGAACTGAATCTAAGAAACAGGTTAAGGTAATATCTTCAATTTAGATCAATCCCTTCCTCTCCCCCTCTCCCTTTACTCTCTCCATTCCCTTTCATCTTTCCCTCCTTTCCTCTCCATTTCCCCCTCACCTCTTCTTCTCCATCATTAGTGGAGTCTAAAATATAAGATGAGGACTCCTTTGGATAATATGGAAAAGGGAAAGAAATCATAAATGTAGAGTCAGAGGTTCAAATCTTGTAAGATGTTAGTCAAGTCATCCTTGCAAAACTTTGTGTTACATTCTTTTTCTCTTCTTCCCTCCCTTCCTCCCTGAGATGACAAGTAATGCAACATGTGTTAAACATGTGCAATTCTTCTATACATATTTCCTCAATTATCATGCTTATGAGAAAAACCAGATCAAAAAGGAAAAATGAGAAAGAAAACAAAAAGGAAGCAAGCTACAATAAAAGGGAAAATTTTATGGTGTGATCCACACTCAGTCCCCTCTCTGAGTGCAGATGGCTCTCAGAAGCTTGCTTTCTAATAGAGGGATAAACACATATGGGAAAGAGATTTATCAGGAAAAGCAGTCTGGTGAATCCATTGAGATTGGGAGCCAATCCATGAAACAATCAGTTGTCATCTTCTAGTACCAATGGTAGTACTGATATGATTATGATTCTCAGAACAAGAACAAACGGTAGAAACAATGGAAAGTTGGGATATAGCAAGGTAGACGGCCAGATGCCCCTGCTGGTAAGGCTGGTGTCCTAGTGGATGGCTTGCTGGAAAGTGATGGTATGGGACCAGTTACTTACCAGTTTGGATAGCTCAGCACCAGGGTGGCTTTCTCTCAAAGAGCAGATGGATTCCTCCAGGCTTTGGGGAAGCATGTTCTCTAGAAGTCTGTGCTAGATGGTGATTTTCCAAGTGGAAAAAATTGGGACAGTGACAGAGCAGAGAACATGTTAGCTAGACAGGTCAGGCTTTTCTGGTGGCTGCTAGGTGGGATGTATTGGATAGAAGAAAGGAGCCTTTCCTTCCCTCTTCCAAGATTGTCTAGGCGTCTGATCCATCGGGCGTCCAAATTCCAGTTTCCTCTGCACTGCGTTCACCAGCTGGTTGGGGTGTCCTAGAATGCCTGAGGTGATAAAGTTAAACTTGCTAAAAAGAAAAAAAAAAGTTATAGGCAGATGACTGGGTGTTGGTTGAGCTGAGGGCTGTGTGAAGGTGCTTTAGTTTTTATGGCTGGTGTAGAAGATGATGAGGTGCTGAGCTTTCTCAAGATGGTGTTTCCACACATCAAAGGCAGCCAATATTGAAAGGAGCTCTAAGTCTTCTCTGCTGAAGTTTGAGCCACTGGAAAGGGGTGGCTTCCTGGACACCATTGGATGTAGCAAACTCTGTTCTTTCATTCCCTAAACTATCATCTCATCTCTCTTTCTCAGAAAAACTTTTAGAAAAAAATTATTTCCCTTTGGAAAGATGGGTAAATAGAGAAATAGATGATAGGTGGGAAGATGAAAAATAGAGAGTTTCTGAAGTACTTCCTTTGGACCAGATACTGTGCTAAATGCTGAAGATACGAGGAAAGACATGCAAGGAGATGACATTGTAATGAGAGAAGATGGGACAGAAAAGGGAGCTGGAAAACCGGAGAGGAGAGAGGGAATCATCTCAGTGGTGTGTCCGAAGGTGTCTAGGCAGTTCTCAAGAGAGCTAGCTTCCAGGAAGATAAGGTCAGAGTTGTTCTAATAAAAGCTAGTGTGCATTTGGAGCAGAGGACAATTTTCTTGAGTGGGGAGGAAGTAGAGGTGATGGTCTGAAGGGATATGGCACAGATGGAGATGTCCTCCCTTTCATTCTGTCGCTTTTTTTTTTTTTTTTTGAGGCTGGGGTTAAGTGACTTGCCCAGGGTCACACAGCTAGGAAGTGTTAAGTGTCTGAGACCACATTTGAACTCGGGTCCTCCTGAATTCAAGGCTGGTGCTCTATCCACTGTGCCACCTAGCTGCCCCCATTCTGTCACTTTTCAATCCCTTGAAATCTGACTTCTGACTTCATCACTCCACTAATCAATAAATATTGATCAATCATCTACCCTGTAGCAGGCACAGTCATAGGCACTTGGTATACAGAGACAATATAAATTTTAAAAAATCTCTATTCCCAAAATTTACATCCTATTGGAGGAAATAATTTGAACTCAGCTGAATCTGCTCTCTAGCTCTCAATATCCAAGTCCAATCATCTTTTCTCAGGCTTCATCCCAATGTCTTAGCCCAGTGCCTGGCACTTAGTAGGCACTTAATAAATACTTCTTCAGTTGATTTAACCTAACTCAACCTCCTTGACATCCTTTGACACTTTTGCCTGTTCTATCTTCCGGGATACTCTCTCCTGTGTTTTCATGACTCTACTTATTCATTTTGAGTTCTCCCCTTCCTTGTCTAAGTATTCCTCATTTTCCTTTTCTTGATCCTTCTGTCTCATCCTCTTACTGTGAGTGTAATACAGGCCTTTGTCATGGGTTTATTCCCTTCCCTCTATATCCTCTGGCATTGCTTGGGATCCTTATGCTGAGAATTCTTAGATCTTTCTCTCTCTCACACATATGAATGTATATTCGAGCATATATATATATATATATATATATATATATATATATGCATATTTATGTATATATGAATGTGTGTATATATAAATATTATATGCATAGCTATCCATATATATGCATATATATCCATATATAAATGTGTATATTTATGTCTACATATGCACATGTGTATATATAAATATTTATAAATATAAGTGTGTGTATAAATCTCCTCTTCTCTCTCTCTTTCTCCCTCCTTCCCTTTCTCCCTCCATTCTTCCCTCTTTTTCTCCCTCTCTTCCTATCATCAATTACTTACAAGACCTTTCCAGTGATATCACAAAGGCTTCTTATAAAATGTCCAAAATCATTATCTTTCTTCCCAAAGCCAAGCCCCTTCCTAATTTCCTTATCTCTTTCAAGATGACGGCATCTTTCCAGTTCCCAATTTTTCTTCTCCACTTACACAGCCCCCATTGTAGATCAGATGCTCTGCCCCTCTTGCTTGGACTATTGCCACAGCCTTTGAAGTAGCCTAAGTTTGTACCCCTAGCCTCTCTCTTCTCCAATCCATCCCCCACAGCCACCTAAGCGCTTCTCCTGGAGATTGTATCTCAACGTATCACATTCTTGCTCAGCAAGCTTGGGTGGCTCCCTTCTGTCTCTAGGATAAAAGACAAGCTCTAATGTTGAGATGTCAGAGCCCTTAAGACCTGGGCTACAACCCAGGCTCACCATAATTACTCTCCCAGACGCTCTCCATTCTTGTCAAATTGGCCTTTTTGGCCAATTTTTGTTGGACATTCTGTGTCCCACTTCTGTGCTTTTGCACAGGCTCTCCCCTTGTCTCTCCTCTCTGCTCACCCCATGCCTTGAATGCCCTTGTCACCTCTACCCCTAGAAGCCAGTTTCTATCAAAACTCAGCTCAAGTTAAACCTCCTACCTACAGCCTTTGCTGACCCTCTAGCTGCTAATCCTTTCCCCTACCTCAAATCACCCCCTTAATCTGAGTATATGTATGTATGTTTTGTATATATCAGATAGGATGTTGAGTGGCCTCCGTATTCTGATACATTATGGAATGTAAAGAAAAAGTTTCAGAGGAAATATAGGATTGAGATTTTGCCTCTTGAAAACTTTTTTATAAAGGATCCAGAACTGGGAGTGTCCTATTCCCATGACTTTCATATTTGATCAGTGCAAAGGCAGTGTTAAGAAATGTAGGAACAAGTTACTTACCTGGGTGAGTATGTGGGGAGACTAGCTATTGGATCAGCCCTACCCTAGGAGTCTTTAAAAAACACAAATAAGGTCTGAGAAATGGATTATCTATAGTAGTCAAGAACAGACCTAATTATGGAGGAAGAATGCAGTTCTTGACAGGAGAGTAATGTTTCACTTTTCTTTTCCACGTCTTCCAGAATACAATGGTTATGGGAAGGGGTTTTTCTTTCTTTTCTCTAAACTTCCACAATAATAATATCCTTCAGCAAAGCAAGTCAAGAAGTCAGTCAATAATATGTGGTAGGCAGCAGTTAGGAAACACAGTGGATAAATCTCCAAGACTGGAGTCAGGAAGGTCTGAGTTCAGATTTGGCTCCAGAGACTTACTTGCTATATGACCCTAAGCAAGTCACTTCACCCTGTTTGTCTCAGTTTCCTCATTTGTAAAATGCTCTGAATAAGGAAATGGCCAACTACTTTAGCATCTTTGCTAAGAAAACCTCAAGTGGGATCATGAGGAGTTGCAAGCATAGATCTTGTTTATTTATAGTTGCTTGCAATGTGTATCCAATTCCTCAAGATAAATTGGGGCATAGTCTCAGAGGGAAGTCACAAAATTAAGGAGGACTAAGAAGGTTTTGGACAAAACATAGGATGTTAGACACTACTTGAAGGACCAGAGAAGCAGGCAAGTGATATAAGGACACCAGGAGAAGAGGAAAGACATCATGCTGAAAGTGCACATTGTGTCCCTGTCTATTTTTTCCTGTAACTCAATTAGCTTCTCCTTGGAGAATTTGAATGCTGTACCATTTGGTCCAAATGTATAATATTGACATCACTTCACTGTCTGTGGTATCTTTTAGCAAGATGAATTTTCTTCCTTATCTCTTTTAGTTAGATCAGTTTTTGCTTTTGCTTTGTTTGAGATCAGGATTGTTACCCCTACTCTTTTTACTTTTTTTTTTTTCCTGAGTCTGGGGTTAAGTGACTTGCCCAGGGTCATGCAGCTAGGAAGTGTTAAGTGTCTGAGACCAGATTTGAACTCGGGTCCCCCTGAATTCAAGGCTGGTGCTCTCTCCACTGCGCCACCTAGCTGCCCCCTTACTCTTTTTACTTCAGCTAAAACATGATATATTCTGCTCCAGTCTTTTACCTTTACTCTGTTTGTAACTCTTTGCTTCAAGAGTGTTTCTTGTAAATAACATATTATAAGGTTCTGATTTTAATCTGCTCTGCTACTTGCTTCCATTTTATGGGAGAATTCATTCCATTCATATTCAAGTTATGATTTTACCAGCTGTGTATTTCTCTCAATTCTTTTTTTTTTCTATACTCTTTCTCTATTTTTACTCTGTTCTCCTATCACCAGTGTTTTGTTTGTGACCATCATCTCCTATAATCTGCCCTCTCTTCTATCATCCCTGGTATATAGATTGTTTCTATTGTGAACAGACCTTGTGTACATACAAAATGTGCTCTACATATGTGCCTGCTCTTCCTACTGACATTATGCATATCTGAGGAGACAATACTTTTGGGTTTTGGGGGGAAATGTTTTATAGCTTCTGATATATTTCAAGTAAATGTTTTTTTTTTTTTTTTTTAGTAAATTGTGTCAACTAATGGACTATAAAGGCTGAATATAATGTAAGCTATGGTTTGAGGAGTACAGATATACAGAATATCCTGAATTTGGAATAGTCATAACCTGGGGAACTGGAGCCACAAATTTTGGTGAAACCTCAGAAAGCTATTCCATGTATGTTGTACATTTCCTTGCCTGCTTGTTTCTTCTCATGTTATTTCATATAAGTATCTTTTTTTTTTTTTTTTTTTTTTGAGATTTTTTTTCTCCCCCTGAGGCTGGGGTTAAGTGACTTGCCCAGGGTCACACAGCTAGGAAGTGTTAAGTGTCCGAGACCAGATTTGAACTCGGGTCCTCCTGAATTCAAGGCTGATGCTCTATCCACTGCGCCACCTAGCTGCCCCTGTTTCATATAAGTATAAGGTAAACTCCCAGTGGCCAGGGATATTTAAGCTGTGTATCTGTATCCCCTTTGCTTAACACAACAATGTGCAACAATGGTAGGTGCTTAACAAGTATTTTTTAATCAAAACATTCACTAAGTAACTAAGTACTTCCTCTTCCAAATAATGTTCTGGGTGCTGGGGTTAAACAAGTACAAAACAATCCTTCTTGTCAATGAGATTACATTTTCCTAGATGAAAACATTGTGAAGACAGATATGTGTAAATATGGAGCTGGTGGTGCTTGAGCTGGGGTTTGAAGGAAGCTAGGGATTCTAAAAAGCAAATGTGCCGAAGTGATTCATTTCAGGGAAGAGTCAATGTAAAGCTTGGAGGTGGGAGGTACTATATTATTCTGTATGAGGAACAGGAAGAATTATTTTTGAGAGTCTGAGTCAAATAATGCTTGAGCTCAATGAAAGTTTTCTCTAAAAGTGGCGTCAAATGGAGTGAGTTGAGTTGTATTAACAGATGTGTGAGAGTTGCTGGCTTCAGATTCTGTCAGGTCAGAGTTCAAGTTCCAAAGATGAGGCACATTGGCTGTATGAGTGGGCAAATCCCTTAAACTCTCAGTGGCAAGAAAAGTATCAAAAAGGAAAGTGTCAAAGTGTAAATCTTTATTGAATGTCAACAGAAGTTCCTCACATTTGATTAGATCACAATTACAAGGTTTTTCTTCTTCTTCCTCCCCTATTCCTCAAAAAAAAAAAAAAAAAAAAAGAAGTTGAAGGAAAAAAAAAAACAACAATTAAAAAACCTGCCAATCCTGAGAATCTGATAGTTCAGGAAGCCAGGGGCTGCACAGTGATTGTCTAGTGCAAAAATCACAAAACCACTGCTTGTCTTTCACTAAAGAGTGTATCTGTGGAAGACAATGGCTCAGGATTATTAGAGGAGGGGGCTTTATAGCAACTATTTTAGTTCACCATTTCAGGAAATGCCTTTCTTTGTAATTAATTGTGTTATCTGGCTGACTATTAAAGGTCAACACAGAAATGGGGACCCTAGAATTGTGGGGTCACCTTCTTATCTGTTGATTGTCCTAGGGAAATTGCAGCATGACCATGGCTTTAGGTCTGGTTAATAACTAGATGTAACTGACCAAAATAAGTGCTGCTAAGACTATCATAGCTAATAATTTAAGGTGGGACAAAATTTTACATATTTTATCTCATTTGATCCTTATAATGACCCCATGAATCACGTGTTCCATGTGGAATAGATATGCTGATTTATAGATGAGGAAACTGAGTCTGAGAGAAGCTAAGTAACTTGCCAGCTAATAAGCCTTTGTGACAGGATTTGAACTCAGATCTTCTGTACTCTAAATACACTGCTGTAGTGTCTGTGCCCACCTCTGTGTCTCTGAACTAAATAGTAACCCCATAATAAGATGCTAAGAATCTTTCTTTGCCTTAAGCTTGTTGAATCCTACCATAAAATCCAGGAGCAAGGGAGGGAGCTCTAGCTTGGACTTTGACATACATCTGCCTGAGGAAGTATTTCCAGCAATACAGGGAACAATATGTGAACTTAATTGAGTGACACAGTATGGTTGGAGTTTTCAAGGCATCTTACAGGATGATTGAAGAAAGGAAAAGAAGCAGAACTAAGGCAAAAGAATTGACGGTTTCCCAGCAGGGCCACAATGTCTTGGGTCCTATTCCTGGCCCCAAAGGGAGGGGGGCAATTAGCATTTCAGCTGCCACAAGGAGACACTTCGGATTGCTGAATGTGAATTTTGCACAATTCTCAGAAATGCTGGAGAGTCCTCCAAAAATGGGGTTCTCATTGTGGATTTGCGAAGGTCACCACGGCATAGAATATTGGAGCTGGAAAAAGCCTTAGGACCATCAGACTTAGCTTTCTCATTTCCCAAGAGAGTTAACTGGGGCCTGGAGAAGGAAAATAATTTGTCCACAAGTAGAGGAACTCTGAGTTGGAAGGGACCACCGAGCTTTACCCTTTGAACATTTACTTGAGCACATCCACCTCACTGTCACAAATCTGACAAGTGGTCTCTTGATAGCTGATAGAAAATGTCAGCTGAGTTCACTTGGGTATTTGCAAGAATGGGCTCCATTCTACTTATTTCAGCTCATTCCCCACTCTGCAGCACAGCCAGACTGGCCTATTTGTTGTTCTTGACACAGGACTCTCTGTTTTTGTCTCAAATGCCTCTTGGACATGGTATCAATCATCCACTTCTTTGGAGGGCCTGTGTTGTCAACTTTCTGGTCTCATAACCTCCTGCTGTTTGACCTTTGGAAGAGTCAGTAGTTCTCAGATGATCTGAGCTGAAGGCTAATTTTTGTTTTTGATGTGAGACAAGAATACAGGGTCCTTGCTTCTATGTTTTGAGAGAATAATGAAGAGGGAGCCACACACTTGAGGAGACACACATGTATTCTAAATTGAAATCTGCGATCACAGACACAGCTATGTCAGAGTCAAGGCCACGAGTTTATAGTGGCAACTGCTGCAAAGACCTATGCAGCAAATCAAATGATCCTAGAGAAGCAGACCCTCCTACTCAAAACTGGCAGGAGGGCTCCTGGGAAGAATTAACCAATCATTTAATAAATCTTTATGAAGCATCTAGCATATGTACCAGTCACTAGGGATACAAATACAAAGATGAAACATTCTCAGTTCTTAAGAGATTTGTATTCTTTTGGGAGAGAAAGCATATACACATACCAGCAGAAAAAAAAAGTATAGAAAATAAATACAAGACTAATTTGTGTTGGTGGCCCTAGCAACTTGGGAGAGCAGAAAACATGTTCACGTAGGAGGTTGTTCTTCAGCTGAGCTTTGAAGGAAACTAGGGTCTCTAAGGGAGTAGGGAAGAAGGAAGGGAGGATGGGAAGGAAAGTGGGAGAAAAAAGGGAAGAGGGAATGAGGAAGAATGGAAGGAAGGAGGGAAGAAGGGAGAGATAAAGGAGGGAAGAAGGAAAATGGGAGGAAGGAGTGAAGGATATTTCAGGTTAGGAAAGTAAGGAGGAAAACAGCATGAGGAGAAACATAAAGTAACAGTTGATCTCATGCAAAATCCCAGATCAAGATAGCATCCTTTCATGGCACCGTCATACTAATCTTACTCTGGTATGCCTGTCACCTGGATGTGGGATTGGATTTACAAGATCATAGTATCTTCATTGGCCCACTGAATCCAACCTGTTCCTTCTATGGAAGAGGAAACTGAGGTCTGCATGTCAAGAATCACACAGCTAGAAAGTTTCTAAGATGGGATTTGAACTCAGATCTTCTTGATTTCAAGTTCTGTGCTTTATTCACTATATCATACTGTCTCTCCTTATTCAGCTTAACTCCAGAGAGAAGAAGCAGGAGTCTGGGAGGCAGATTAAAATCCGAGATCAGGAAAAGCTTACAAACATTCAGAGCTTCATTAAAATGGAAAACACTGGGGCACATTTTGATGCCTCAAAGTACCACTTCTGAGGAGGTGACAAAGAAGTGTTTTCCTAACTAGAGATATTCAAGGAAAGGATGGCTGACCATCAGCCAAGAACTTCCCTGTCAAATGGATAGAATGGAGGAGGTCTGAACAAGGGGCCATAAGTTTAATTCAGAGGCTGAATTCAACCCCAGCTTGTCATTGAGTCCGCAAGGCCAAATGATAGCTTCAGTGAGATTACCATGAAATGCAGCCTTTGAAAAATGATTGGTTTGAATCGTCTATGGAGGAATTTTTAATCTCAAGAATTAACCAATAGGAAGTAATATGAGCTTCAAGCTCAGCCGTTGAAAATAACCTGATGGGATGGGAAAGCTCACACTTCCATTTTGTAGATACAAAAAGCACAGCTGTAGACCCCGGGCAGATGTTCCTTCCTCAATGCAAGTAGTCAGTGGTTGGAAGACCGTGGTCGTCAGGCTATGTGCAAAGGCAAGGAACCACAGAAGAAGAAGAATCATGGTGGAATTGGAAACTGCTCTCAAAGCTCCATAATCTCCTCCCTTGCTGCAGAGCTTAGCAGGCCACAGAGTCAGAGGACTGAGGGACCTTAGTGATCATGAATTCTAATCCTGTCTTCTACTGATGAAGATTCTGAAGTTCAGGGAGGATTACATATTCAATGAAGAGCTGAGCTGGGATTTGAAGGCTTTTCTGGGTTAAAATCTTATATTCTTTTGAAAACTCATTGACTTTAATGATCTTCTGAGATTCTCATAAGTGTGTTGTGATATAGACAAGGTAAATCAGAGAAACTAGGCCTTCAGTAAGGAGACCTTTGAGATCACTTAGTCCACTATTATTGTCTCATGATTAGAAAGCTCAGATCTAAAAAGCAGTTCATTGTCCTGCCCAAAGCTAAAGAGATTGAGCTTGCATTTGAGCACAGGTCCTCTGAAATGTATTCTGTTACACTGTACTTGCTTCCATTTTTTAGATGAGAAAACTGAGATTTGGAGAAATTAAATTATTTTTTCAAGATCACATCATCATCATCTAGAATTTACATAGGGCTTTAAGGTTTTCAAAGTGTTTTACAGATGTCTCACTTATCTGCACAACAACCCTATGAGGTAGCTGCTATTATTATCATCCTTATTTTATAGATGAGTAAACTGAGGCAGACAGAAATGAAATGACTTGCCCAGGATTATATAAGTAGCTTAATGTCTGAGCCAGGATGTCAATGTGCTTCTATTCACTGTCTATCTGCCTTATTAATAAAACTTCAGAACCTGAGAGCAAACTCAACTGTCTAAACTTCAAGTCTAATGCCATTCTATCACCTTGAGGGGGAAGAGAAGCTTCCTTCCTTATACCATCTAGTTCTGCTCCACAAAGGAATAAGGGAAACTGAGATCAAGAAAATGAGGCATGTACAACCCAGAGCTTGTTAGGTAAGTTTAGAGATGTGAAATTTCCTCCTTTTTAGTTCCTTGTGTGCTCCTTCACTCAGGGGCTCCACTCAGGGGTTGAAGGTACTTTGTGGGTCAGAAATCTTCTGTAAACTACAATTGACAGGTCTCTACCAAAGCGTTTTACTGATCAGCAAGAGAAGATCATTAATTCAAAATAAAGACATTTGCTATAACAAAGTAATTAAAACAATTACTGAAGATCCTCTTCATAAACCTTGAGTGTACTTTCTCATAAGTATACAGACTTGCAGTGGGCAGAAAAGAGCTCCATATGGAACGCAGGAGGTTTTCAGCCATACTCCCTGCAAGGCCTTAAGAGTTTTGGAAGACTTCCAGGCATCCCCAGCAGTGGACTGAAGGCATCACCACTGCCTTAAGTAGATAACATCCAGCAGACTCGACACTGAAGATGGAGAAGAGAAAGGAAGAAGCTTGGGGCAAGGTGCCCAGGAGGCAGAGTGCCTGATTTGCAATGGTTCTTTTTTCAGCACTGGACAGAGGAAAGCAATTTGTTCTCACTGGGGAATGCAGGAAGTTTGATGATCATTTCAAATAAAGAACTTTTTATTGTGGTTTAATATTGGCACTAGAACATGAGCGGGATTACTTGGGTTTATCTTTGTAGAAATGTAGAATTTTAAGTAGTTTGAAAAGTTGTGCTCTTAGATATCCTTTAGTTTTATTGAACATATATTTATTTCCTCTCCACCCAACTATTAACCCTACCAAAGGGAGGAAGGCTTTTTTTTTTTTCCTTTGCTGAGGCAATTGGGGTTAAATGACTTACCCAGGGCCACATAACTAGAAAGTGTTAATTAAGTGTCTGAGACCAAATTTGAACTCAGGTCCTCCTGAATTCAGGGCTGATGCTCTATCTACTGCATCATCTAGCCCTTGGGGAGTGGAACTTCTTGGGAAAATATTTATATAGTCAAGCACAAATTCCCATATTGACTACATGCAAACATGTTTCTTATCCTGTATCTTGAGTCTACTTCCTCTCTCTGAGTAGAATCATGAATCCTTTCAAATTATTCTCGGTCACTATGTGGAGCAGATAAGTCTTTCAAATTTGTTCAGTTACACAATGTGATTATTACAGTATAAATTGTTCTCCTGATGCTCTCACTTCATTCTGCATTCATCAAATCATTGTAAGTTTCTTTGGAATGGATTAATCCCATTTATCCTTTTGTAGAGCACGTTATTAGTGTTCCATGACATTCATGTCATTTGTTCAGCCAGCCTTCATTTAATGGACATACCATAAGTTTCTGATTTTTTTTTTTTTTTTGTTCCTCTTTAAAGAGCTGCTGTAAATATTATTGTACATTTGTGTCTGTTTTCTCTTACTTTGATTTCTTTGGGGGTATATAGGTATAGTACTGGTATTACTAGTCAGTTTTAAACAAAGGTACACTTTGCATAATTGCAGATGGCTGGAGCACCCTGTAGTTTTAAAACAAGTTATGAAATTCTCTTTCTCACTTTATTTTTTTGTTGGAGACAATTTAGGGCATATAGCGAAAAGAGTGTTGGATTTGGAGTAAGTTTGAATCCCAGCTCAGCCTTGGACCTTTATGTGACTTTGGGCAAGTGACTTTTCCATTATGGGTCCCAGTTTCCTTATCTATAAAATACAGAGATTGCACTGAATCATTCCTCAATCCTCTTCCATCTTTAAATCTGTGACCCTTAGAAATATGGCAGCTATGAGTCATTCTTCAGAGTCCTGAAAGCTAGAACAAATCTCCATATTGCAGAATCACTGGTGCATACAGTGCAAGAGGGCATCGAGTTCAAGCTGTATCTGAATCCATATCCATTCCTTTGACAAAAGCCTTGACACAAGGGCTATTATACCCAGTCTTTTCTCTGCAACTTCCAGTGATAGGAAATCAGCTATCTCCCAAGGCAACCTACTTCACTGTAAATGGCTCAATTATTCATAATTAGTGTTTCCTGATAAGAATCTTAAATCTATGTTTTTGTAATCCTGGTTCTGCCTCTGAGCTTTAGTGGAGGAATCTAATCCTTTTTTTATCACTGCCCTTAAGAGATAATTTGTTTCCCTATCTGTAAGTAAGTAAACACTTTCCATTTTATTTATTTTGCATTTGTGTGAAAATTCAGATATGGTGACACAGTGCATAGATAGGGGGCCTGGACTCAGGAAAACAAATTCAAATCCAGCCTCAGACACTTACTAGCTGTGTGATCCTGTGTAAGTACTTACCTCTGGCTGCCTCAGTTTCCTCATCTGTAAAATGGAAATAATGATAGTACCTCCTCCCACAGTTCTCATGAGGATCAAATGAGATAATAATTGTAAAAACAGCTCTTTTAGGTCCCACTCCAGTGTCTTTTTAGTTGTGGTAGTCATCTATCCTGAGGCAGTAATGAATCTATCTAGATGATGGATTTAGTGTCTGAGAACCACAATGTGAATCCCAATTCTCTCAACCTTTCTGTGAGGACTGGGCCATCACCAGGGGAAGGAATCATCCTTCCAGACTCCTCACTTCTCCTCAGAGTCCCAAGGGTTCTGAAAGCCTTGCAGAAGCTTCCCCTTCCTCCCTTTTTACACTCCTCCACCTATTCCAGGATCCAGGCTTCCTTTCTATTCCTTACATCTCCATCTCCTGATTCCAAGGGTTTTCACTGGCTGTTCCTCATGCTCAGTACTTTCCTCCACCTCCTCTCCACCTTCTGGCTTCCCTGGCATCTTGCAAGACTAAAGCCCTACCTTGGGAATCAAGCCTTCCCGGGCCTCCTTAATCTTAGCACCTCCCTCCCCGAAATTACCCCCAATTTATTCGGTAGAGATCTCCTTTGTAGATAGTTAGAGAACTCTTTGAAAGCACGGACAGTTTGTTATTTTTCTTTGCAGGTCCAGTGCTTAACTTTGGGGCTGGCACTTCCTAAGCACTGAACTAATACCAGAACACACAGTTCAGTAGTGGCGCAGTAGAATGCTGCTTTACTGACCAGAGCAGCAAGAGACCTTTCTCTTGGCCCAGTGACCAAATTGTCTTATCCTGAGTCGATCCAAAATAGGGAAGGAGGAAGGGTGGGTTACAGCCATCTCTGAGTCTGGAGTCAGTCTGGCCCTATGGACTTGTCATGTCAAGTACCCTCTCCCTAGGGAGTGGGTGGGGGGCCACCATAGGCTGATGATTAGGAGCCAAATAAAGCTTACGATGCCCTCTGTCAAAGGAAGGTGTTCATAGTCCATGGTGACCTAAGGAAATACACAAGGTGCCATGCCAGGTCATAATGAAATTCATAGAGGAAGCAGATTCAAAATAGAAGGCAAGAAATGGAGTTTATAGCGGTGATCTTGGATCTCATGCTGGGATCTGTCACTTCCTGAAGGGCTGGTATTTGCACTCCATTGAAAATAAATAAGTGAATACTTCAAAAACAAATAGTATATTCTGATCATTTTGAGATTTTTCAGAATGAAAAAGTGGAGTTAGTCAAGTTAGACCTACCTCTGTTTATTACCTGTGTGATTCTGGGTCAATTACTTTATCTCTCCGAGCATCAGTTTCCTGGTTTGTAAAAGGAAGGGACTAGACTGCCTCACCTGTGGGGTCTGGCTTCATGGGACTCCTCCACTCTTTTTTCAACAGCAGCCCGCTGTCTACCTCTTTATCTTATGGTAGACTCATCAGAGAATGGAAATTCTCCAGGAGAGCCTTCCCATTTATGGTATGAGCCTCTGAAGCCAGTGACTCTGATTTCATTGGTTTTCCAATATTCAGCACTGTTTGTGGTACACAGTAGGTGTGAGATAAGTATATGATGATTGAGTGACTCAGTTCTTCTCAGAGTTTGACCATAAATAGGGAAATCTGCAGCATCTGCCCTGTACCATAATAAGCCTATGTGATCAGGAACATGTGTTTCCTGTTACAAGAATAGCTACATTTTCTATACAAAGAGCCTATGTAATAATATAGTAAATACGCACAAATTGTCATCTTCTAAGGTGACGTCGTGTCCATTTGTAAGCTTCCTAGGTAGTCTATTTTCGCAATGCTTTCAGTTATGTGCACTATGAGCCCCTAGCCCATTCATCGCCCTGGGACCAACTGTATTTGTAGGTCAGGGATTGATAGCCACCTCGAGTAGCCAAGGGTATCATAAGGGTCCAGTAACAAAGCCTCAGTGGGCTTTGAAAGGACTTTGGCACTAGTTGCATCCATAGCTATGAGCCCAGCAGAGCTTTTCTGGAGTCAGTAAATGGATCACAGTGTGAAAAACAGGATTAGACCCAAGCAGGAAAGGCAAGAGGATTTCCAGGCCTTTTTCCTGCTGATCTCATGTCGGGGCAGGCAGAGAGAACATTCCTACAAATACACCGGCCTCAGACTGAGGTGAGACATCCACTCTTAATCCACAAAGCAGATTGCGGTGGGGGCTTTCAAGCTCTTTCCTGGCCTGGCTGCTTTCCACAGATACCAAGAAACAGCACAACAGCTACAAAGCAGTTTCTCCTGGGGAGAAGTAAAAGAAAAAATATGTTTTGTAAATCTGAAAGTTCTCTCTCATCATGATCATGGTCATGGTCATGATCATCATCATTTCTTTTTGTTTTCTGGTGTTAGGATGTGTGTTTGTTAAGGAGCATCTATTAGGCATGAAGGGCCAGGTACTATACGAGGCTATGAGCACAAGGAAGGGGGAGAGAGAGAGAGAGAGAGAGAGAGAGAGAGAGAGAGAGAGAGAGAGAGAGAGAGAGAGAGAGAGAGAGAGAGAGAGAGAGAGAGAGAGAGAGAGAGAGAGAGAGAGAAAGACATACAGACAGAGAAACACAGAGACACGGAAAGAGAGAGAGAGCTGAGAGAATAAGGAGAGGAGGTGAGGAAGGAAGGAAGAGGAAAGAAAGAAAGAAAGAAAGAAAGAAAGAAAGAAAGAAAGAAAGAAAGAAAGAAAGAAAGAAAGAAAGAAAGAAAGAAAGAAAGAAAGAAAGAAAGAAAGAAAGAAAGAAAGAAAGAAAGAAAGAAAGGAGAGAGAAATAGAAAAAGGAATGAATGAAGGAAGAAGAAAACATGTTTTCTCTCAAAGAGCTCACATCCTAATGTTGGAAAGAAGAGGCAAATAAGTATGGACCTGTAAGAGTAGACGTAGGTAGAAGACAATGCCAGACGTAGAAGGCTCAGTTAGCTGAGGTAGAAGGCTCAGTTAGCTGAGCCAGGCTGGGAAGGCTCTTGCCAAAGGTAGTTTGTGCTTTAACTTTCATGTGCTTCTCCTCCGCTAATCTTAGCTCATGTGCAAAGCTCTCCCCCTTCTTCCTCCCTGCCCCACTCCCCAGACTTTTGGGGCTGAAATTATTCTCTGCCTCCTCAAATCTTCAAAGCATTCTGTCAGCCAGTCAGTCAACAACATTTACTAAAGACTTCTTATGCAGCAGGCACTGTGCTGATTGCTAGAGATACACAGAGAGGCAAAAACATTGTTCCTGCCCCCAACGAGTTTCCATTCAAGTGGGTGAGATGACATTCAATAGCTACATGCAAATAAGACAAATGGAACATTAATGGGTTCTACTCTGAAAGGCTTTGTGGACATTCAAATGCTGCAATTCATATGCCTCTTGTCAGAATTTACTGAATTCATCATAGGACAAAAGATCTAGAGTTGATAAAAAACACAGACAAAAAAAAACAAACCCACAACAACTTATTTTATACTTGGGGGTACTGAGGGTCATCAGAGTTAAGGGACTAACATTGCACAAGTATCATGTGCCGAAAGTGGGATTTGAACCCAGGTCCTTTAATTTCAAAGTCAGAGCTTTTTCCATTCCTGCTTGGGTCTAATCCTGTTTTTCACACTGTGATCCATTTACTGACTCCAGAAAACCTTTGCTGGGCTCATAGCTATGGATGTAACTAGTTGATGGTACAAAGAGCCAAAGTCCTTTCAAAGCCCACTGAGGCTTTGTCACTGGATCCTTATCAAAGTGGTCATTTTTTTGGACTGTTCTCAATGTATACACTTAGCAAGATTGGTCCTTGGACAGCAGGCATAGAATGCCATCAGGATTACACCCTCCACCCCCACCCTGGGGAAGTTGGTGAGATTAGATCTGAACTCTATTTGCATAACTTTGAGAACTTTGGGTTACTTCTCTGCTGACATATTTATTGGAAAAGGACTTTTGTGGAAGAAAGTCTTATTCTATAAATGTGAATCATCATTATCCATCCCTCTTAAGAGTTTTCAGATTAGAAAAATGGCATTCAAAGGTGTTTCAATTTGTACACCTGTTCCATGTTTTTTTTTTTTCTCTTGAAGAATTTATGTGTTCTTATGTAGACAAGAAGGTGATGAGTTCAAGTTTAAACATATATTTTTGAGGTGTTTATAAGATAGACAAGTGGAGCTTTCCCCTAGGCAATTGAAAATACAATATTGGAATACAATATAGACTTGAGACTTGTGGATTTGGAAGGTATCTACACAGAAGAATTCTCTTAGCCTGAAGTCCTTGCACTTGTCTTTTAAGTTCCATGAGCCTATCAAAAAGTATAAGATCCCCTTAGGCTGTGATTCAAATCCAAATATGAACAATCAATTCCAAGGGAGAGAACTAGAGGAAAAAAGAGGAAGAAAATCAAATCACTTTCAGATAAAAAACGAGGAAAAAAAATTCAGAGGTACAAGAAGGGATTACAAAAGGAAGTCTAGTCCCACTCACACAGGAAAAGTTACAGGAGCTATAGGAGACCTAATCAAGGATTAGCTGCTTTGGGGAGATAGTGAGATGTAAGGGAGAATCAAGTTTGGAACCAGAAGACTGAGCTGAAAAATTTAATTTTTCTACTTCTTATGATCCTCTGCAAAGTCATTTAATCTCTACAGGCTTTGGCTTCTTCATTTTGCTTTAGTTAAATGATATCCAGACCTCTTCCAGATCCCAAATCTAAAATATTGGGATCTTACTACTTTCAGGGTCCCTTCAGCTTTAAATTTAGTCATGGGAAATCTATTACCTCTCAAGACAAGTCATTCTACAATTATAGAGCTCTCTTAGGGAGTTTTTCTTTATGTTGTCTCTAATTCTGCATCTTTTATCCATTGCTCTTTTCCCAAAAAGAGTGTGGAGGATTCCCCCTCCTTTATGATATCTTTATGATGATTTTGGGCCATATTTGAGCCAGCACTAAATACTTTCGTTAAATTTTCAGTGTGAGATTTTATGCCTTGGAAATAGGCAATGAAATTAGAGCACTAGCTACAGTTTGGTTGATGGTCCAGATTTAAGAAAACATGGGGGAAATGTCAATAATGCAGATTAAACTTTAATGTGTGCCCAAAGTCTGTTCTGTGTTTTATTTCCCACACAAATCTCATTGTTAAACATTTACCAACACACCCATAATGGTGATCATGGTCCTTATTTCTGCTCTTTTCTAGGCTGAACTTCTCTTATCCAATTCAATTTAAGAAACATTTAAAATTTTATTTTTATTGATATCTTTTGTTTACTTTCATTTCTTACTCTGTCCTTGCCTCCCCTTACACAAAGAATCAATCCTTTGAATAAAATTTTAAGGAGAAAATATAAGTTCATTAAATCCAACCTGAAAATCAACTGTATTTGACAACCCAGGCAGTTTTCTGTACACATGTACTTACTCTTCTGCAAAGAAGGGAAGCAGGGAGGTTCATTTCCTCCACTCTTTACTGGAGACTGGATTTGATCCACTTAATTATATAGAACTCAGTGCAAGAACATTTATTAAGCACCTTTCCTATGGAGAGGAAAGGACCCACAAAAGAAATCAAGGGGGCAATCCTAGAGAAGCCATTTTAGAAGCTGAGAGAGAAAGGAGTATCAATAAGGGGTCAATATTAATAGGGAGGGGGGACCTCAACATTATCAGATTTTTCAGGAAGATCAACATTGAGAAAGACTGGCCACGGGGAGCCATTGTGACCTTGGAGAGAACCGCTTTAGGATTCTATGAGGGATGCTGCTTTGAGGAGGAAGGGTGTTAAGAAGTGAATGGATGATTATCAATGTGGACCTTGTTCCAGGAGAGAATAGGTTATCAGCACAGTTTTATAAATCTCACAGTAGATTTTCATGATACAATCATGAAATCATCCTCTAGTATTCTTTCTTTGCTATAATAGAATAAGATTCCGCCCTTCCCCCTGAAAGATCCATAAAATTCAGGGAAATAATTGCACTCCCAGGCGATGCTTTCGATGTTCTGGATGCCGGGAAGGCTAGGTACAGCTGCTGCAGCTCCTCATTGTCGACTTTTCAAAGTTGACTATCCTTGCCAGCCCCCGATTTCTCATCATTTAGGTGCCATGGTGATGGGAAGCATAGAAATGCATGCATAGATAGCATAATTTGCATTTTTCTTTATATACTGTAAGAGATTCCCATTTATACCCAGGACTAAGTGCTCATCAAACATAAATGGTTAGCCTCTAAAATGAGATTTCTCAAAGTGGATTGGTTGAGGATGAACCATATGCTTTGGAGTCTTTCTAATGTTGCTTCCTGTAATACACAGTTTGCTGCAGGAGCCTTGGGCATGACCGGGTAAGGTAAAAATGGATGGGCAACCTCCTCATTAAGGGCATTTTCACAGGGCTTTGTGTATTGTTGGCTCATTTTGATAGTTGCCTCTAGAGATAATTGGATAAATGCTTTGTACAATTCATGCCACTGGCCACTATATTAATGGATATTACTATGAGATCGGGGCAGAGCCAGATTAGAGAAAATGGTAAGGGGGGGTGGCTGTGTCCTGGCTCTGGTTTTGCCAGATATAGCATTGGGAGATGGGGTTTCTGGAGGCTTTAGAGCCTCTTGCTGATGTCTATTTGTGACCTTGAAGAAGATTCCTATATTCTCTGTACCTTTTAGATGCTGCTTCTAAGAATGAGAGAGTTGTGCTACACTACTCCTAAGATCCCTTTGTCATAGATCAATGATGCCACGGACTGGGGGATACTGGGCAAACGATCAAATCTGCCAGTGCCCTGGGCAACTCTCTCTGACTGGAAGTTGCAAGGGAGTTGCTGCTCTGCATTTCTAAAAAGAATTTTTCCACAATAATTCTGGTCTTAACCCTCAAATTATTCTTTGTGTTTTACCTCTTAATCTCTTTATCTATTTTTGATGGAGCTCAGACAGATATAATCTTGTCACAAGTTTTCTTGCTATTTTCTTTTCTATTCAGTGTTCTATAAAACTATAATCCAGGTGGAAAGTCCTTATTTTGACAATATCTGTTCGAAATGTTGTTCTTAAGTTTTTATGCATCAACATTATGTCTAGGTATTTAAAGACAGTGATTTTGTCTGTGTTGATGCTCCCAGTTTATTTGTTGAGTTGTCAAGGATGCTTTTATGTCTGTACTTATATTGTAGAGATTTATTATTTGTTTTCTCATTCCCATCTTGTTAAATGGAGTTCAAATAGAAATAGTTTTAGGACTGATATATTCTTTTTGTTTGTGGGTTTTGGTGAGACAAATGGGCTGAAGTGACTTGCCTAGAGTTACATACCTGGTAAATGTTAAGTTTCTAAGGCCAAATTTGAACTCCGGTCCTCCTGACTTCAGAGCTGATGCTCTATCCACTGGGCCATCTAGCTGCCTCTATTTTTTACATTTAATGCTCTGTTGACTATTGCACAAGTGGATAAAATAACTGCGTTTTATAGCTGAGTGTAAAATATTAGGATCTACGTTAATTTAATGTAGGCTCACTGAAAGCATCCGCAATTCAGCAGTAAGCAGGTGGATGAGGATGATCCACAGTTCATGGTGTTTCAACAGGCTTTTGATCTTTACAATGTTTCTGTACTTTGAAAGCTTTTCATTCAACTTGGACAGTATAAATATTCAGCATGGAGATATCTATCAAAAATGTTTTCCCCAATTTTTCTGCATCAGTTTGATGGCTGAGCTTTTAGGACAGCAGTGTGAGCTGTGTGAATGGACTGGTTCCGGGGCAGTGGATTTGTTGAGTTCTCTAGGACATTTGGAGGTTTTGCAGTGAGGGGATTGTAAAAGATAGTGAACCTGTCATGAATCATTCTAGTTACCAGGTAATGGGTAACTATGTTTTAGGTAGCTGTGCCATTTTTCCACCTGAAAAATGTTGCTAAGTTGTCACTATTTCTTTGCGTGATTGTCATTGATTATTGAATCTGGGTTTCTGAGGGAAAACCCACCTTTAATTTCTGATGGTGATGTGCCAGTTCTGAGTTGCCAGCTTAAACTTTCTGTTCCTGTAAACAAATCTGCTTGATTCACCATTTCCCACAGATTGGAGATTCTGAGTATTCAATAGGGTGGCAAAAATAATAAAAAAAAACTTTTAAAATTTATTTTGTCCATTTCCCCTCATAAATTAATTGCATGCAATCCCGATTACCATGCCCTAAGGAATCTTGCAGAGCTCTAGGAATCCCTCTATGTCTATAAACAACCTGTGCCTGATGCTTTGGTGCTAGATGTTGATTGTTTAGGTGATGTTCAACCACTGGGGAGAACCTATTGGTTTCGGCTTTGTTAGTCAAAAAGTTTATCAAGAGCTGTGCTGGGTACTGAGGACACAAAGACAAAAATGAAATGTTTTTCCTTAAAGTCAAAGTGCCTACTATGTGTCAAACAATGTGCTTATTATATGCACCTACTATATACCTACTAAGCATCAAACGATGGGCTTTCTCTGTGCACCTACTATATGCCTACTATGTGTCAAACAATGTACTTGCTATGTGCACCTATTATATACCTACTATGTATCAAACAATGTGCTTAGTCCTGGAAGGTTTTATATGTTCAAATGGGAAGACGTGTATATAATTTGATGTAGATAAATACACAATATTCTTTATCAACTAGATTAGGCAATTCCATGTACCTCTTTTCCAGCCTGTATTTTTGTCCTATGAAATATGGTCTATTTCATTGAGAAGTATTCTTGCAATTGTTTCTATTCTTTCTCTTGCCATATATGGCCATATCACAATCCCCACCCTGCTTTTTGGATGAGATCTTCATTTTTTTATGGCGGCCTTCAGGCAATATGTCTTGTGCTTGGTTAATATCAACAGGATTTTTGTAACTTGTTTTGTATTCAGCTATTTCCCTTCTGGCTCTATGCTGTAGATAAAGGGATGGCCTGATCTCCAGCGCCATCATCCTTTGTGATAAAGGATGATGGAAAATTCTATTCTGCTTCAGTTTGGATGAAAGTTATCAGTCTTGTGATGTACAGAGCTATAGAGGCAATGGTTGTGTTCTTGCTGTCTTTGGGGTGAGTTAGGATGTCTCTCTTTAAACCATTCTGTGACATCTCTGCACCCAGTACCCCTATATTTAGAGAACTCAAAAGTTGCCGCTGTTTTCTGGAAATGGCACAGGATTTTCTGCTTATACAAAGTAATTTATGCTGTAGATCATCTGTAGGAGCTCATTGTCAAAATAGAGAGTGAGCAGCACCTTCTTTTGGGGTTGGAAGGGATGATGAGCAACAACATGGAAATGAAGGCAATTTCAAATGCTTTCCAAGGGAGAGGCAAAATTTCAAGGATTTGAGAGGGTATCTATTGGCCTGGGCTTTCCCCCCATTCCATAAGCTGTCTGTTTCTTTGACATATTCCTTCTTGTCTAGTACATTTTTCTCTGGGCCCTTTTTCTTTTCTGGCAATCATTTCATCCAAGATCTGGCTCTCCTAGGTCTAGAAATATTGTGCCTATAATTTTCTAGATTATCACTGATTAGGAACTCCTTGCCTGGGACCTCAGGAATTGGAAACCAATCAGACTCGTCTCAGCTAGGTTTCCCACATCCCTATGAAACCCCTGATCCCCTGATCCCTGAGTGATCTGAAGAGAAGGGAAAGCCAGGGGTCTCAAGAAAAGTTTGGTGGAAAAATTCACCTAGTCCCCAGGGCCTCATGAGACCATCTTGGGCTCTGTTAATCAACAAACATTTCAGGTGTGCCAGGCAGTGGGGTAAGCATTGGAGAGACACAGAAAGACAAGATCTTCCTCTTATCATGGCCTGGAAAGAATCCTGATAGGGTGGGCTCAAGGTACTTAGAAAATACTTTAGAAGTCATCTTGATCAACTCTCTTGTCTTAGATGAGGAAACTGAGACCCAGGGACATTTCCTTACCCACCAGAGGTAGGATTTGAGATCAGATTTAAAGAGCCCTTCAAGCATCACTAATCCAAGCCCTTATTTTATAGATGAAGAAACAAAGACATGATGAGCAGTGACTTGCTCAGTGTCATACAATGTATGAGCATCAGAAGTTGGATTTGAACCAATCTGATTTTAAGGCCATTACTTTATCTAGTAGACCACGCTGCCTCCCAGATGTCAATCCCAAGCCTAGGTGGCTTGTTTTGTTTTGTTTTTATGGGAAGATTTGGAAAATGCTTCTGGGCAGCTCTGACTTAAGAACCCAGATGAGAGGGGAGGCTCCTCTGGTTTGGAGGTGTCATTCCTGGCCCCAATGTGGAGGTGGATGGGCTGTCTGCCACCCTTCTCTCAATACCCCCACCTTCTCCTTGAATGTATCCAATTGAGTCATTGCCCCTCCCTTAAAAAGGACCCCCGAAAAAGGTCTATTTCTTTCAGCATGTTGGCCCATTCAATTATCCTATAAAGATCTTTTAGTTCTGGTATAAAACTTCAACAATGTCTATATTTTTAAGTAGCTTGCACAGCTACAATTAAATTCTGTTCTCTTTAGTTGGTCCTTGCTTTCTTTCTCCCCATTTAGACCTAGACCTTTACCCTCTAGCTGGAATCTCCTTTCGACTTCTATAGTGAGAGGCAGAGAGTGCTAAGCTATTTATTGATCCAGCCCTGAGAGAGGCCTTGGTAATAGAAAGCTGCTTTAATTGCATTCTTTAAGGTTCTCTCTTTCTTCCCACAGAAAGGCAGAAAAAATCCTGCTTGCCTTGCAAGTCAGGAATGGCGATCCAAAGTTAATTGTTGTGTGGTAGGGGGAAGGAGAGGGGTTTCTTTTGCTTAAACATGGCAAGAATGAGTCTATATGGAACCAATCAGGACTCTGAAGCAAATTAATTTCATTGTGTTGGACTGTGAACTTGAAAGACTGAGCAGGAAAAAAAAATATTTCTGGAAGTCCCTGATCATCAGCAGGTAGTAGCAGTGTGAGATGAGAGATTAGGAGGGAGGGCTTGTTGTTGTTATTCTTACATAAGAATTTGGGCATGGCTTCAGCAACCTGGGCCAACCATTCTCTGTAAAGCTTGAAAAGAGCTTATTCTGAGAGCAATCTTGGACATTTCTGCCTATCGGCACCTTTGGCTGCATTGTTTTTTAAGTCAAAGACAAAAGGGGAAATCTAGCAAAAGGTGGAATGTGAAAAAAGGGCAATGAGAGTTTCAATGGGAATATATTATGACAGCTACCTATATACCTAAAACATGGTTCCCACATAGTGGGAGGCAACTTGTTGTGGCAGAGAAAGTGCCAGGCTGGAGTCTGAATACTTGCTGGAGAATCCCGCTTGTGGTATTGACTAACTGTGTGATCTAGTCCAGAGCTTCTTAAACTTTTTCCACTTGTGACTCCTTTTGTCTGAGAAATTTTTATGTGATGCTGGGCATATGGGTATATAAAATAGGTATTCAAATCAAACAGTCACTGCTAATAAATCATCATTTTGCGACCCCCATATTCGGTTACATGGCCCCCTATGGGATTGTGACTCACAGTTTAGGAAACTTTGATCTAGTCAATGTCTCTGAACTTCAGGTTCTTGACTTTTAAAAATGTGATGTAGCTTAGAGCCCTGAAAACATCATAAAACCACCTCAAAAAATTCTTCTTACTGTTGTGGGTGAGGACTTGAGATCAGAAGATCATAGATTTAAAGCCTGAAGGGATTTTACAGACAATTGAATCCAAGCCACTCATTCAGGGGAATAGAAGGAAGAAAACTGGTTAGAATTTGCCAAGAAGCAAATTTAGTTTTCATAGAAATAAAAACTTCTTAAAATTAGAGCTATCCTAAAAGGGGTGCAAAGAAAAGGCTTTACAGTGGGAAGGAACATGGAGTCATGGTGGCAAGAAATGTTCAAACTTTACTCTCATTGGAATCAATTCAAAGAGGGAAATGTGTGTGTATGTATTAGTGTATATGTTTCAAATATATACATGTGTGGGTTACATATGTGTGAGTAGATAGATTAATATATTAATATCTTTATCTGATCAATTGGGGAAATAAATCTATTTTACCCAACAGAGAAATAGAAGGGGAAAGGGATAAAAGAAAGAGGAAGGGTAATGAAAGGGAGACAGATTTAGGGAGGCAGTAAAAAGAAGCAAAACAGACTCTGGAGGGAGAAGAGAGGGAAAAAGAACGATAAACAGAAGGAAATAGAATAAAGGGAAATACACAGTAATCATAACTGTGAGTGTAAATGCGATGAGCTCTATAAAACGGAAGCAGATGGCAGAATGGATCAGAAACCAGAGTCCGACAATATGTTGTTTACAAAAGACACACTTGAACCAGAAAGACACACATAGAGTTAAAATAAGGAGATAGAACAGAATCTATTCTGTTTTCAGCTGAAATAAAAATTCAGGGGTGGCAATCATGATCTCAGACAAAACAAAAGTTAAAAGAGAACTCATTAAAAAAGATAATCAGAAAAACTTTGTTGTTCAGTAGTGTCCAACTATTCATGAGCCTATGGACCATGCCATCCATGAGTTTTCTTGGCAAAGATAATGGAATGGTTTGCCTTGTTTCTTTTTGGATTAAGGCAAACAAAGGTTAACTGATTTGTTTGGAGTCAAATGTGTGATCTCATGTTGGAACTCAGATCTCCTTGATTTTAGGCCCAGTGCTTTATCCACTGAACTAAATTCCTCCTCTGATTGTAATGAGGTGTATGAACATGGGCAAGCTATTTAAATTTCTTCTCCCCAATTTCCTCATCTGTTAGCTGGGGATGATAACCCTGGAGAAACTTATAGAGTAACAATCAACAGAAATTCAGAAATTCTGGCATATATATATATATATATGAAGGGATTTCTTTAAAAGCTTTTCTCACTGTCATACTGTGACATAAATTTCTCTGCCCTGGTCTCCAGGTTTTGGGGTGATGCTAATTATTCATGTTGGGTTGTTCCTTCAATAGTGAAAATTAGATTGATGTGGGAATCAGAAGAAAATCTGAGGACAGAGAAAGGGATATACTGTGTGGGGCAAATATGGAGGACCATGGAGAAAAATGAGAGAAGAAAATGCCTTAAAATAATTAGAAAGAGGACAACAAATTAAAACATTAACAAAAGTCTGAGGTTTTTGATGATGTTCCCCATTGAATAATCCCCTTCTTCAGGGGATGTTTTTCTATATTTATTTAATTTATTTATTATTTGTCAATGAATATTCTTATTTGGGGTCAATCATGGTTATAAAAATGTCCTCCCATTTGGTTTCTATTATTTTCTTGTCTTCCCCCACCCTCAGTTACATTGTTGTGGTTATTATATACTTTGTTTTCCTGGTTATGCTTCTATTACTTTGTATCACTGGACCATAGATTTAGAGTCAAAGACTCCTTAGAGGTTGTGATCCATCCAATGCCTTATTTTATAGAGGAGAAACCTGAAGACCAGAGCGAGTAGCTGCTTTATGAAGGCTACACTCTCTCAAGAAGGATTTTACCCCTAGTCTCTGTGATACCATGTTCAGTACCCTTCACACAAGGCTATCTGACCAGATAGGTAAGGTGCTGCTGTCACAAAAGGAAGCATTAACTAGCATCTATAAGTAGGAGGAAGGGATGCAACTTGCTACCCATAAATAGGCAGCCATATTTTGCTCCTTTCAATTTTGTGGTTCATTCATTGTTCTTCAATTTTGAGAAAATCAATAGAATGCAGTAGAAAGAGGGCAGGGCTCACCTGGACTGCTGTTGTTTGACCTTCATTCTCCAAGAGGATCATGACCTTGCCTAGTAAATTGGATCTAAATGAGAGAGGGCTGGGCAAGGTCACCAGCCTCACTCCTCCAGAGACATCTGGATCCAGTGGCCGAAAGGGATCAGCACGACGGGTGATGGCTCCAGATGCCGTGGGAGACCTTGTTTTGTTTTAAAAGCATGCCATTTCTAGATCTCAGTTTAACTGAGGCAATGCACATTTAATGATTAAGATTAGGTAAGAAATGAGGCAAAGTCTGAAAACAAACAAAAAAATAACAAAAAACCAATTTGGGATTTTTCTAAACTATGAAGTTAATTTCAACCTAGGGGCTTCTCTTCATTAATCTCCATATTACAAAATTCAGTGTTCTCTAGGAGATCAAAGAGCTCCAAATCGTCCATTCTTCCCCAAGGAGATAGAAACCTGCGCTGTATATTCCTAGTCCCAATAAAGGAAGAAGTTTATTGAACAAATCTGGTACGCTTGTAGCCAGGAAGCCTCCTGATTGAGGTCCCCCGGTGGTCCCTTTCCTGAGGCAGCACTTGGTACCTCCCCAGGCCAAGTGTAGGTGGGGGAGTCAGTTTTCCACAAATGGCTGAGTGTATGATGATAAGGCCATTCTCAGCTGCCTCAGCTGCAACTCTGATAAGAACCTTGCCACCTAAAGATGTGTGTGAAAGTCCCCGCTGAAATAAATACTCTGCAATTATCATGGAATCCTACTCTCTTCAAAATGGAAAGGAAGCTAAGAGGTCCGGCATCAAGTTCAGGTTTAACAAATGCACTTTAGATCTGGGAGCCAGACAAGGTATTCTTGACCTTTTTCAAGGATAGGAAAATATAAAAATGAAATATTCATATAGGGTAATGGTTCCCCAGAATCACATACTGTGGAGAAGGGTCCTCAGACATGTCTTCATGGATTTCTGAAATAAGTTAAAGGAAGAGGTAAGCTGGCTACAGGGAAGATCTCAAGTTATATGAAGGTGGGTGATAGTCAGGGGCACTTCCCCTGACTGAGTCAGCATTTCCAGTGAGCAAAGTCCCAATTTGTCCCAGAACAGTGTTGCTGAATAGCCCTGGAACTTAGACCCTGGGCAGAAAGGGACCTTAGAGTGCATTGGTTGCATTCTTCACAATTTACACATGAGGAAACTGAGTCCTGGGGAGATAAAGTGTTCCCACATTCTATGCAGTAAATATTAGAAGTGAGATCTGAATTCAGGTCCTCATACTCCAGAGACCCCTTTGTCAAGATTTCATCCTCAAGGAACCTCACACCCAGGCTGGTTTCCTTAATCAAAATGCATCACCCAATACTGTAGAGTAAGGCCAATTTAAAAGGATTTAAGAGAGAAATGCTTCAGCCCAGGAAAGGGAAACTGTCAGTCTGTGTGAATTTATGAACAATGAGGCATTCCTTTATTTATAAATAACAGGGGGAACTGTGCTTTGGTGGACTTCGAATCAGGAGGCCTGAACTTTTTACAAGTGGGATATTCATAGGGGAGCAAGATTTTCTGTTCTTGCCTAAAAGTGGGACATTGCTTAAGCCTGTCTGTCCTAGCTGATGCTATTCTAGCAATAAAGGAATATACATCTTTGGGAACAATGACACCCTTGGTCAGTCACAGGTTTGATAGGGCCGACCAATTCCTGGTGGGACCCATGGCACCCCATGTCCCAAAAGCAGATGGGCTCTGATACATTAGCATTTGGGAGCCATGCATCCTCTTTGTGACCTCCATTTTGATACCAACAAATTATAGTTCAGTATATTCACTGAGCATGAGTCATGTCTCTTTGGCTAGAATTTCTATCCAGAAAATAGGGCGATGACTAACAGGTTCCATTGGTATGATGGAACTTGATGGCATTTGAAAATTCCAAGTTTGGATCATCCGTGGGCAGGTTAGATTCTAGGTCAAGATGGTATCAGCCATCTCCGTGTGGACCCATTAAGTCCCCTCCAAAAGAGTGCTTTGATTTGTCTCCCTGAATGACAAGTTCTCTGAACCAGAGGTCCTGTATTCAAGCTTCAAGATTCAAATCTACTTTACACCTTTTACCTTGTTGAATGTCTAGTAGGTGCATGAGATGTAGTTTTGATGGTAGTGATCTTTCAGATGAGATATAAGCTGGCTTTGCAAAACAGATTGGGAAATGTGAATATCTGGTGCTTCGGGTGGGCAAAGCATAGGATTATATATTACATTATTATCATATTACATATTTTGTTATATTATATTTATTGCATTATAATATAATAATATTATATTATATCATATTATATATTAACAGCAAGTGGAAAAGAAAGATTAATTAAAGAAAGATCAAGCTTGCCTTCTTTACGGTCCAGTAATATAGCAGCCTCCCTTTCCTCCACTCCATCCTGGGTGGATGGAGTCCAAAACCAAAGCAGGTATTTGTTTGGTGTGGAACAGTGGTCAAGTCACTTAACCCCTATCTTCCTCATTCCCTCTCTCTCTATATTGGGGGTCATTCTAATACCTACTTCCCAGGTCATGGTGAGGAAAAATTGATAACTTAAGGGCCTTGCCACACATTAAGATGTTGTATCTCAACAATCACTGTTAAATCTCATTCTTGTTTGATCCTGTGATATATTAATAGAAAGAGGGGCTGAGCTTATGCTTTCCTTATTTTAGGACACTCTTCTCCTAATTGTAGGACAGCAGTTTCTGCTTTCAGAGAACCCCAGAGCATTGACTCCTCAAATGACTTGCCAAGGGTGATGCAGATCAATTCTCTGTCCCTTCCCCTCTATTGCCTCATTCTTTATTATATCATATGGCATACGTGGGATATCATATCATATTTTATTTGTCAAGTATTATTAATAATCACAGTCCTTTATGTTTTGTGACATTATTGTTAAAAAACCACTTTCACTAATTTGATGCTTGCAATGTAGTAATGTGTTCACCAGTATCACCCTCAGAGGAATAGGTATTGGATTTGTGGTTTTAGATATAGAGAACTTCTAAGTAAGGAAATGTCTCCCACTGATGCAGGTCACACCTTCTCTGCCCTTTGTAGTGAAGTACCCAGGCAAGAGAAAAACAGGGCAGCCAAAATAATGAAAAATTAAGAGCGTTTATTGCTAGCCAGTGACTGAACCCCACCGGAACAGGGGAGTCAGAGAATGAGTGGTCTCAGGGCCACATATTTATAGAAAGAAGAGACAGACATCAAAATGTTTCTTGATACATTTGGCATAATAAAGGGATTTCTATTCTAAACAGGAGGCAAAAAAAGTTATCCCTCTAAGGGAGTCATTCTCAGGTAGCAGCAAACTTATCAGATTGTGAAGGTCTCAGGTCTCTCAGGACAATACATCTGGGTTGTTAAAAATACCATCTGCATTAGGGAGTGAAGAACTAGTAATAAATTGCTAACTACAAAGATTCAAGATTATATTTCTCATGGTCCCATTTGGGGTGCTTTCCCACTTCACTATCTTAGATCAAAAGGGTCAACCTTGTGGTCTAGAGCAGCCTGAACCAGATTACAACATATTTAGGGACTATTTAACAAAATAAATAAAAATAATAACAAAGATAATGTGGGTTGAGTGATTTGCCCAGGATCAGATATATGCAAACAGGTAAGAGTTGAACCCACATCTTCCATGGTTTGAGTTGAGATCTCTATCTCCTATGACCTATTGCCTCAATATCTCCATTATACAGATAAGGAAACTGAACCTTAAAGAGGATCAAGGAGTAAGAGGTTAACCTTAGATGTAACAGCTCATCAATAGTAATGCTGAAACTTGAGTTTAGATTTTTATCATTTCAGGCTTTATTTTCTTGATGCTGGGCCATGCTGCCTGTGTTTTTATTACCAGAATTGTTGTTGAGCCAGATTTCCACTGTGTCTCATTCTGGGAAGAGAAAAGTTATATTTAATTTCATCTATCAGATAGAGACATAATAATCACTTCTGAAATAATTCTGTGTGTTTATTTTCAAAAGATAATTTTAAAATGTATTTCATTATTATTTTTTATTTATCCTGCATGTAATTTGCTGGTATATATTTATTTCCATGCCATGTTCCTTGTTAAGATTATAATGTCATTGAGGGCAAGGAGTATATTTTGCCTCTTTGTGTATCCCCAGTAATTAAACATAGTGTCGAGTATATAGTAGGCACTTAATAAATGTTTACTGATTGATTGATTTAGGGGGAGAAAAATCAGGACATTTAGGTACAATGGTTTTTATTTGTAAAATAGACAGCAATGAGGTTATAAAACAGGTACTTGTTCCTGTTCCAATGCATTGTATTTTTACTTGTGATATTATGATGGAAATCTAGCAATCAGAACTATTTTAGAGAGCAGGATATGAGCTGGGGCACTTGACAGCTTGTCAAGACTCAATTCAATTTCAAAGCATGTGACTAAGAGGCCAGTCATCCCACTTTTGAGTGATTCACGGGAAGGTGGCTGCCTGATACCTGCCTTTTAAGGATATGTACTCTACCTAGAAGGTAGCTCATGGAATCTCTCATCACACCAGGAAAACACAGGCATTTGAACGCAAAACCTCATTTTATGAGTACTGAAAGATCTGCCAAGTTAAACCTCCAACGCCTAATTCTACTCCATTAAAAGTAAATAAAAACAAATAAAACCATAGCCAGCCGCACTTACATGCAGACAGTTCCATTCTAACTGCCCTTGGAAAAAATTTGAAAAAGAACAATGAAAAACCCAAGCATTTATTAAATACCCACCATGTGTCAGACCCTTTGTTAAGAGTTAGAGAGATACAAAGAAAGGCAAGAGACAGTTCTGCCCTCAAGGAACTGGAGAGAACAGACAACCACCATGTACAAATGAGCTCTAGCAGGATAAATAGGAGACAACTGATAGAGGGAGGCATTCAGATTAAGGAATCTGGGAAAGGAAAGGTGATCACCAACAAAGTACTGGTCTTTGATGGGCTAGGGCTCTAGGACTAGAATATACACCCCTATTTCCCTTTCTGCTTTTAGAATTCTCTCATTGCCCATTCCTCTTGTCCCCAACCCAACCTCCCATTCAAGGCTTTTCTCAAAACCCAGACTCAAGGATTTCCTCTGAATGTATTGAGCAGAAGTGGGTCACTGAAGTCCCATGTTCTAGGCAACTCTGTGAATTGCAGAGAAGGAACTAACCTGCCCTAATAAAGGATGGCATCCTTTGGCTCCTTACACCAAAGAGATCACAAATATAATGTGTGTCTCTATACACTTATAAGGGATTCCTGTTGTTTCCCTTGACAGAATTTAAGCTGCTTCTTCTTTTATTTTTATTGAAGCCTTTTATTTTCAAAACATATACATGGACAATTTTTTACCATTGACCCTTGCAAAATCTTTTGTTTCAATTTCCCCTCTTCCTCCCACTCCCTCTCCTAGATAGCAAGTAATCCAATATATGTTAAACATAGTAAAATATATATAAATTCAATATTTATACAATTTTCTTGCTGCACAAGAAAAATCAGATCAAAAAAGAAATAAAATCAAATTAAATGCAAGCAAGAAACAGCAAAAGAAGTGAAAATGCATGTTGTGATCCATACTCAGTTCTCATAGTCCTCTCTGTGAGTGCAGATGGCTCTCTCTGTCACAAGACTATTGAAGATGGTCTGAACCATCTCATTGTTGAGCCCCATCCATCAGAATTGATCATCATATAATCTTGTTGTTGCCTTGTACAATGAAATCGTGGTTCTTCTCACTTCATTCAGCATCAGTTCATGTAGGTCTCTCCAGGATTCTCTGAAATCATCGTGCTGATTGTTTCTTAAAGAACAATAGTATTTCATAACCTTCATATGCCATGACTTATTCAGCCATTCATTTTCCAACTGATGGGCATCCACCCAATTTCCAAGAATTTTAAGGCTCTTGAAGGCAGTTCCTTTTAAATTTTCTTAACTCCAGTACTTAGCAGATATTCATAAAATATTTATTGATTTTTTAAGGTACCTAATTTTAAGGTCTCTAGCTACCTAATTGTTTTTTAAATTATTATTTTTTCTTCTTCCTCCAATTAATAAACCATTAGGTAACTAAGTGGTGCAGTAGATAAAGTGCTGGGCTTTGAGTTCAGGAAGACCTGAGTTCAAGATTGCTTTCAGATACTACCTTTGCCTTAATTTTCTTAACTGTAAGACAGGGATAATAGTGGCACCTATCTCCCAGTGTTATGAGAGTAAAAGAACATGATATTTTCAAAGCATTTGTAAACCTAAGAATCTTCAATGGATATTATTATTTATGAATATAATAGGTATCATTGTTAATATTGTTATGAGTTAATGTTACTATAATAATTTTCTTTTTCTCCCTCACATTGGAGAAAAATAAACTTTTCTCCAAAACATATGTACAGTCAAGCAAAATAAATTCCCACATTGTCCAAGTCCAAAAATGTTGCCTCTTTTTGCATAAATGTATGTTGATTGATCAACAGATGCTGCCTAGGGCAGCTTTGAGATGGGGGAGTGTTTCAGAGGAAGTGTTCTCAGGGATAAGTATCTCTCATCACTGCCTGTCCTCTCAGCAGGAATGACCTTGCTCTCAGAAAAGGGATAAGACCACCACAATTCCTCAGGAGAACACATAACTCCCCTGACCACATTTTAGAATCATTTGAGGAAGAATCTGTGCATTGGGAGTGTGTGTGTGGGATCAGATTAGACCAATGAGTGAATGAATGATGTGTTTATTTTGTGCAGAATCAACATTCCTAACTCTTGGTGAGGCATTTATTTTGAGTAATTTCCCCCTGTTTGGGGGAGGGTGATGGAGTAGGAAGAGTCTGAGACCCAAAGATTTGGGGTTCAATTTTTGCCTTTGTGGCTCATTGACCATGGGATCTCAACCAAGTGGATCTCAGTTTTTCTTCTTAGTGTCATTTTCCACATCTTCAAAATGAAAGGCAATGCTTTGAATGACCTACCTCCCCAGTTCAGAGGGCCTCTGAGAGGGGGTCATTTAGGAACATGCTTTGATGAATTTATTGTCTCACTCTTCAGCTCCTTCTCCGCTGCAGATTTCTACCTCTCTCCATACCTTGTGTGATTCTTGTTGATGCTTTCCCATAAATCCTTATTAGAGCATGACTGTACCACTTTCCCTTTCAAGAAGATTTTCTGACTCATTATGTCTTGGATGAAATACACACTCTTATGGTTGGTATTTGAAGCTCTTCATTCTATGTCATTAACCAATTTTATCAGACCCATTTCATATTACTCACTGACACATACTCTAAATTTTCACCAAACTGGAGAACCTGTTCTTCCTCTCACTTGATATCCCATCTCCTTCCTCTGGGCTTTTGCCTAAGATGTGTCCCAAAGCTGGAATGTTCCTATTTTTGTTTTCTAGATTCTCAACTTTTTAGAGGACTAAGGAACTAAGGTTCCTGGTATGCCCCTCATCAAATAGTAAACTTTTCTCAAGACTCCAGTTATTACTGTTCCTTCCTTCTAAAAAAGAAAAAAAAACTGAAATATTTGCATGTATTTTACATTTCCTTATGGTGTCTTCCCTAATAAAATGGAAGGTCCTTGAGAGCAGGCAATGGTTCTTGTTTGGTTTGTCTTTATATTCTTAGCTCCTTGAGAACAGAAACTATTTCATGACAGTCTTTTTCTCCCCAGTTCCCAGCACATTGCTTGGCCCAGAGTGAGGATCTGGAGAACAGGCTTTAGCACACTTGGATGTTTGCAAAATGTTTTACACATGTTCACTCATTTGAATTGTTCTTAATGTGGCGAGAACTTTGCCAAAATTGACTTCTGAGTCATCCCTTAGGAGAAGGTTAGGCTTATGAAAATGTCAATAATGTAGATCTCATTTGAAGGGAATATTCACTTAATTAATGACTCCTTCCATCTGTGTGCCTAGGACTACTTTGCCATCTGGGCATTAATTTCCACATCTGCCAAGTAAAGACACAGCATTAGAATTCCCCCAAAGTCCCTAGATTCAAGGGGCTACAAGTCTATGAATTTGAAGCACATTGTTCATAACTATGTAATTAGCCAGCCATGTTTCTAGATCAGACCATAGAAGGATGCTTCATCCACAATGGAACTTAAATTTCATGTAATCCAGCAAAATAACCATCTGGACATGTATACATATATTATATTTAATTTATACTTTAACATATGTAACATGTATTGATCAACCTGCCATTTGGGGGAAGGATGGGGAGAAGGAGCGGAAAAATTAGAACAAAAGGCTTGGCAATTGTCAGTGTTGTAAAATTACCCATGCATATATCTTGTAAATAAAAAGCTATAAAAAAAGATAAAAAAATAAATAAATTTCATATAATCAATGCCACTAACTAGTGCTAGTGGCAATAAATAGACAACCTCTGTTTACACTTATACTCTGAGACACTGTAAAGAAAACAATACATGGATCGTGCAGAGAGTATGTGGGGGTGTTGTGTAGAGGCAGAGGCATAGAAAGAGAGACATAGAAGAGGGAGGAGGGAAGAAGAGGAGGCAAAGGGTGAGGGGAGAAGAGAGACAATCAAAAAGAGACAGAGAGATGAGAGAGAACTAGAAATACAGAGACACAAAAAGGAACAGAGGGAAGAGAGTCACAGAGAGAGAATTTCAGTAGCAAACATATTTAGGCAGATGCATTCATGAACCTTTCAAAATATCAGAAGAACCGAAAGCATCTAAATACCACTTATAATATTCTTTGAAAAATATCATTTCAATTTCCAGCCCTCTTGGGTTCTGCCACTCAAATTGGTTCCTTCTGGTCCCCAGTGAATGAGTTCCAGCTGAAGCAATGATTCCTCAGTGCTGTTGATGGCCTTTTATGGAGCTTGTATAACGGGGTAGTGATGAGAGAGCTGGCCTTGAACTCACAGCCAAGAAGGGCAGGTTTCAAGTCCTACCCCTGACACATACTTGCTCTGTGACAATGGGCAAATCATTTCATATCTCCTTCTCTAGGGTCATGAAATCTCAGGTCCAACCCCTGTCCCTACTGAATATTTACCCTTGTCCCTAATACATATTTACAATGGATATACAATGGATAAGAGAATGGATATTTCCTTGGTGGGATCCTTGACTTACTTCTCATCGATTCCTCCAAACTTGGTGGCCTTTGCTTGCCTTTGGGAGTCACAGCACATGCTGGGAAAGCTACAAAACCAGATTGTGATTCAGCATTTCCTTATTGCTGTAAGGTTGTATTTTATAAGCATGATTTCTTTAGAATCTTACAATAGTTCCTATTAATGTCCCCATTAACATCCCCAGATGAAGGACTGAGGCTCAAAGTGATGAAATGTCTGGAAGTATTCTATGCATGTCTTCCTGCCTCCAATTCCAGAGGGAGAAAGGGAGGGAGGGAGAGGGGGAGAAAGAGAGAGAGAGAGGAAGAAAGACAGACAGACAGAGACAGAGACACACAGAGAGAGATAGAGAGAGAGAGACACACACACACACACACACACACACACACACACACACACACACACACACACACACAGAAAGAGAGAGTTTTCCTACTCAGAAACTCATAAGTTCTTGATGGCAAGCTCCCTCATGTACATTCTCTCTCCCCATTACATTTTTGATTCAAAGGGAGATTCATGTGAGGAGCACAGAGGCCAGTCTGACTAAATCACAAAAGGGGAAATGATACATAGTGATGTTGGAAAGGCACATCAGAGCCAGGTCATGAATGATTGAAAGACCAAAGAGAGGGATGCTGTTTTATTCTAAAGATATCATGGAGAATACAGTATCTTTAGCTATTTAAGGTTAAGATTTTTAGGATACTGCTTACATTCACAGCATCACATAAGTGCATTTGATTTTCGGAGGTTAGAGCTTACAGAGATCCCAGAGATCATTTTGCCCAATACAACCCTCCCCTCTCACTTTTTACAATTAGATTAGCTAATGAGAAGTTCCATTACTTCTGTGATATTACAAAGCTAGCAAGTTTCAGAGAATCAGAATTTGAACCCAGGTCCACTTACTCCAGAATGAATGTCCTTGCAACTACACCAGTTATCCTCTTATTTGAGAAACTGTTTTTTCCCCATTTAGAATTATCTGTCCTGTTTTGAATGTTAAAGTTACCAAACACAAACTTTCAATCTAGAAGGAAGAACACAAAAAGAAGCTTTTAGGTAAAAACCATCAACTTGTTTTTTTTTTTTTTAAGTTGATGCTATTTATTTATTTATTTTTAACATTTGCTTTTCATTTTCAAATATATGCAAAGCAGGATTTCAACATTCACCTTGTGTTCTAATTTTTCTCCTGTTGTTCCCCTCATCCCTCCACGAGACAAGTATTCCAACATATGTTAAACATATGCAATTCTTCTATACATATTTCCCCAGTTATCATGCTGCACAAGAAAAATCAGATTAAAATAGGAAAAAAAATGAAAAAGAAAACAATACAAGTGGACAACAACAAAAAGTGAAAATCCTATATTGTGACCCACACTCAGTCACCACAGTCCTTTCTCTCTCACAAGACCATTGGAAATGGTCTGAATCACTTTGATGTTGAAGAGTCATGTCTTTCAGAATTGATCATTGTTCTCTTGATTCTACTCTCTTCACTTAGCGTCATTTTATATAAGTCTCTCCAGGCCTCTCTGAAATCATCCTGCTGGTGGTTTCTTACAGAACAATAATATTCTGTTATATTCAGATAATATTATTTATTCAGCTATTTTCAAACTCAAGGGCACACACTCAGTTTCCAGTTTCTTGCACCACAAAAAGGGCTGCCACAAACATTTTTGCACATAGGGGTCCCTTTCCCTCTCTTATTATTTCTTTGGGATAGAAGCCCAGTAGAGACACTGCTGGATCAGAGGGGATGCACAGTTTGATAGCCCTTTAGGCATAGTCATGAAGATATTTTTAAAGTGCATTAAACTGAAAAGGGTAGCAACAAAATTGCTCTGTCTGCATCCCTTTCTGGCCTTCTCTGTATTCCTTGAGGCAGCTTAATGTTCTCTTGCTTTCCTTTTCATTCATGATCCTTGAGGGGAGTTACCACCTTTACCTCTTTTTGTAACCTCAGATCTTAGCATAGTGCCTGACTTACAGTGGGTGCTCAGAAAATGTATATTGACAGAGAGATTGATTTTGTTCTTCTGTGTTTCTCACCTGTCTCCATTTAAGAACTATCTTAATTAAAAAAAAGAACAGAGAAAGGCCATTTGTGAGCTCCCCCTTTTCTACTTTGAAAACTCAGATGAGAATCACACAGGCAAAAGTATGGTGGGGTCGCAATCTACACTGAAGGAGGGAAGACTTCCACTAATTGAATTTGCACCCAGGACATTGTTAGAGGCTCTAGAAATGCAGAAAACAAACCCCCATAATACAAAGTGATAGCTAACCTTAATTTTTTGCACCATTCTTTGTACATGTGAGCGTCTCACTATTGTGATCTCCATTTTATACATAAGAAAACAGATGGCCAGTTTCACTAGTTTCTGAGATTAAAATTGGACTCAGCTCTTCCTGAGTTTAAGTCTAATGATCTATTAGATCTATAGAATCTATTTGATTCATCATAGCTTAAAGATAGAGAGAGGGCTAACAAGAAGAAAATGAGAAAGATGATCCCATATTTCTCTGCATCCAAACCTACACCCAAGTTAAGAGAATGAGGTGCCTTATCAGGAAGTCAATGGATTGCCTCCAGAGCTACCTGCTCATCTTTTCTAGGTTTCCTGTGCCTGGAATTTGTCTTTTTTTCTCTTCTGTTCATTCTTCATCTCTTCAGGTCTCAGGTGCTTCTGCTTCATGCATTCCTTTTGCTCTGTTTTCCCTCTGACTGAGAAGTCAAAGGTTGGATCAGAAACTGAGTGTTTGAAGCTTGATCAAAGAGTGAATGTTTTGTGATTGTGGGAAATGAAGGAAAGAGACTCAACCTGGTTTGGGGGCCTCCTTTATGAGCATCTGCCAAATTATTCAGAGCCACAAAGTCAGTTCTGGATTATGGAGAAACGCCGTCATGACCATGATCCAGAAAGACAGATGAATTCCCTCCCACTGGCATTCACCTTTGGAATACATTACTGGGCTTCCATTTGACACCATTTGTTTTATAGTCTAGTTATCATTTTAACTTAAAACTAAGCACGCTTTTCAATGATCACATGAGTCAATAGCTAAACAATCTTTTCCATTTCAATCCTGCTTCTGATAATTCCTAATGATATGACCTTAGATAAATCACTTAACCCTTTAAGTTTTATTTTCCTCATCTATAAAATAGCATCAATTTCACAGAGCTAATATTAGAAAAAAAAACAAGGAGCTACAAAGACAAAGACAGAGATGATCAGACTGACAGATAGCTACATATTTATTATCTATATTTGTGTTAATATACATACACTCATATCTATCTATGATATTTGGAAAATCCTTTATGTATAGATAGATAAATGCATGTCTAGATGTATTATCTTTATACATGTATAGATATCTAGAAATATTACTTTGCTAGGTAAATGGGAGATATTTTTATTATTTAAAATTTTGCAGGTGTGGAAGGTTGCCTGTATTTTCAGATCAGTCGAGTTACTTACTCATTAGTTTTATTTATTAGTTTCACAGTCTTGCAATTACAAGAGACTTCTCTGAAATGAAGGCAGTTTGTAAGCATATTCGATGGAAAATAAAACACATTAAGGCTATATTTATTTGATTGGAATTGAGGGAAGGAGGAAAATTTGGAACTAAAAACCTTATAAAAATGAATGTTAAAAATTATTTTTACATGTAATTGGAAACAATAAAATGCTATCTTAAAAATAGGATTTTCCATATACTGCTGTTGAGGATGGAAACTGTCATCTCTCATTATGTAAAGAATGACTTGAAAAAGATCATGCTTATCAGTGTGGTTGCAGTGTGAATAGAAAGGGGGAATAGATGCAAAGCAGATATTAAGAAAAAGCTCAATATGATTTGGTCGTTGGTTTTGTAGCATGAGGAAGAGATAGAAGCCGCAGAAGACATTTTTATCATGAATTTTATCACATTGAAAAAAAATTAAAAACTCAGGAGACCACTTTTTCCCCAGGGAATTATTTTCTCCCAAGGGCAGCAAGTTGGCACAGTAGGTAAAGCACCAAGCTTGAAGTCAGGAAGATCTCAGTTCAACTCTAACCTCAGACTCTTCCTTATGTGATTCTGGGCATATCACTTCTGTTTGCCTCAGTTTTCTCATCTTTAAAATGAGCTATAAAAGGAAATATCAAACTATGCTAGCATCTTTGTCAAGAACTCAAATAGGATCATGAAGAATTGGATATGACTGAAAAAAAAGGACTAACAACAATTTGTTTTTTAATCAAGTTGTATTTGAGGTAAAAACATTTGCAAGCACAGAATGAAAGAGTGAATGAATGAACAATTGTTTATCAGGTATTTGCCATATTCTAGGCATTATATTAAGTTCTGGAACTACAAATACAAAATGGAGACAGCTCTTGCCTTCAAAAACATTGTATTATTCAGAGCCACAAAGTCAGCTCTGGATTATGAAAAAACGTCGTGACCATGGTCCGGAAAGACAGACGAATTCCCTCCCACTGGCATTTTCCTTTGGAATACATTACTGAGCTTCCATTTGACACCACTTGTTTGATAGTCTAGTTATCATTTCAACTTCAAACTAAGCACGTTTCTCAATGTAATAGGGGTAGACAAGCCATATGGAAGAGTGATGATCAAGAAAGGCTTAAGGCATAGGAATTAGGGATTTCTCTGTGACCTAATTATGATCCCAGGACAAAAAAATGGAAAGCAAAAGCGGAGATAGAAATGGATGCTCAGAAGAAAGGTCTGGGGTGAGAAATGGATGCTCTGGAATATCTTATTAGAAAGAAACCTCATAGTGGTGAGAGTGGCTACTGCAATTTCTGAGGAAGAGAGAATCAAAAGATGAGAGGGATGAAGTTTACACATTGGGAGAATGTTACTAATTAAGAGTTTGGTGGAAGTAGATAAAACCATAAACTCAACAAAGGAGATCTAGAAAATTTCATTAGAGAACCAGGATGGATGATAATACTTGCATGAAAGCACACTTGCAATGACCTAGAATGGTATTCTTGGGGCTTGGTGGAGAATATCCAAGGACCACTTAGTGTCTGTAAGGGAGAAGCATTTTTTGGTATCATACAGGACATTATGTGATTATATGTGGTACATGATTCCTAGATCAAAAGACTGAAAAGGAGGTTTGACCTCTGGGTTAAGTGATAGCCATGGAATAATATAAAAGCGCTTGCTCATTGCAAGCTAACACTGGAAACCATAGCTTTCTTCTTTACCACTGGGGAAACTGTCCAGCTAAGGCAAAGTAACAAAGTTTATGCACTGAAATGATTTCTTAAATTGTAGGAGACGTTTGTGTTTCTCAGTTGATTTTCTGACTCCAACCTTTCTCCTTTCCTATTCATTCTCCATACAACTTCCAGGCTGTACTTCCTAGCTTCTTGAGACAGAAGAAACTGAGTTCAAATCCTATTTCTGACATTTATTAGCTCTGTGACCCTGAAAATCACTTAACCTCTCTATGCCCCCCCTTTCTTCATTTATAAAATGAGGGATTGGACTTAATGGTACTTATAGTCCTTTCTACTTTAAATCTATAAGCCTAGAAATTGATTTAATTAGAGTTGTACAGATAGTATTGAGAAAATTGGGGTTGGAAGGAGCAATGTTAATGAGTAGACCTTAGTTCCCAAGACCATGTTTATAAATGGGAGATATATTGCTAGGTGGACCGTATTTGAGGCAAGGAAGCTTAAATTAGCTCCATCCTGAGAATGAGACTATAAAAGGAGATCCATGGGATGAGGTTTTGCTGAACCTTACAGAGCTGGGAAGTGCTGGCTCAAGGGAATTGGCTGAATGGCATTTCAGTGGGATTTGTTTATTGTGTAGGAAAAAATATCTTCTAGGCAGCATTCTGAATACTGGCATTCCTATAGTTATTATATTAGAGACATATACAAAGTTAGACTCACAAGGGACCTTAAAGATCACCTTGTGCACTCCACCACTGATTTAAAAGATAAAGAAATTGAGCCCCCCAAATTAGGAAGAGGAGTAGTAAAAATAATTGTCTTGGTGGAATGAGGGAGATGGGTTTTTATCTCATCTTTTTTTAGGAATCACAGAGACATACTTCAAAAACTAGAAAGAATCTTAGAGGGCTTATAGAAATGCAATTTAAGAAACCATTGCACATCTTTCAGATTGGCTAAAATGACAGAAAAAGCCCTTTTTGTAGTGGCAAGGAACTGGAAACTGAGTGGATGCCCATCAATTGGAGAATGACTGAATAAGATATGGTATATGAATGTTATGGAGTATTATTGTTCTGTAAGAACCAACCAGCAGGATGATTTCAGAAAGGCCTGGGGAGACATGAGCTGATGCTGAGTGAAGTGAGTTGAACCAGAAAAACATTATACACAGCAACAAGATTATGTGATGATTAACTATAATGGATGTGGCTCTTTTTAACGATGAGATGCTTCAGGCCAGTTCCAATGATCTTGTGATGGAGAGAGTCATCTGGATCCAGAGAGGGGACTGTGGTTACTGAGTATGGATCACGAGATAGTAATTTCACTCTTTTTGTTGTCGTTTTCTTGTATTTTGTTTATTTCTAATTTTTTTTCTCTTTTTGATCCGATTTTTCTTGTGCAGCATGATAAATGTGGAAATACATATAGAAAAATTGCACATGTTTAACATACATTGGATTACTTGCTGTCTAGGGGAGAAAAGGAGGAAAAAATGGAACACAAGGTTTTTCAAAGGTGAATGTTGAAAATTTCTATGCATGTCCTTTGAAAATAAAAAAGCTTCATATTAAAAAATCTTAAAGGGCATTTATTCTTAGGTTCTCCTTTTACAGTTAAGGAAACTGATACCCATGGAAGTTAATTGGTTTGCTTAAGGTCATATACATTGCAAACCTTAGTGGATCCAGTCCTCTGATGCTAGAGTGAGGGTTCTTTCTATTATAACATGTGATTATTTACTTTATGACCACATGTTATTTAACTCTGGACAATTTTCTAAGATATGAAATTTCTGACTAAGTTTTTTTTTTTTGTTGTTGTTGACAGAAACATTCTTAGGATGATAGAATTGTGGGTCTTTGATGAAACTGAGGGGACTATCTACCCTCAAATGGTTATAACGAAGATGCTTGTCCAGCTTCAAGGAGCAAAAGAAACACATATTGTTGTTGCCATCAAAGGTTATAATACCAGTGGCATACCAGATATTTGAAGCCAGGTTTCTTGACTTTCAATGGGGTGATCTTTTCCTTGTACCTTTTATTGCCTTGAGTTTTTAGTAGTTTCTAATTTAGAGTAAAAAGAAACCAACTAAAAATCATAGCATCATAGAATTAGTTGGAAGAGACTCTGGGGTCTAAATCCTTCCTTTTCCAGAAGGAAAAATGGAGGCATAGAGAAATGAAATAATTTGTTCAAGGACACACAGGTAGTAAATTTTCTACATTCAAACTCTCTTCCTCTATCTCCGAGTGGAATCCACATGCCAAACAGAAAAACTTATCTCTTATAAGCAAATGATTAAAATGTATTCTTGATACATGAGAATATTTGTGTCATGGTGAAGTTAGCTGCATTTAGTGCTAGGCAATCAATCTGTAGCTGAACTAGAACAACACTTCTAACCTTTTCGATTTATTGATATATTGTGTGTTTATATGGCTTACCTTTCCTCGTGAATTCTGTTTCCTCTCTCAAAAAGCAGTCCTTGGAAGAATAAAAACAATGGAGAAAAACAATCCAAAACAAACCAATATAGAGGACCAGCCCTGAAGTTAAGAGGAGTTCAAATCTGGCCTTAGACACTTAACATTTCCTAGCTGTGTGACCCTGAGCAAGTCACTTAACCCCAATTGCCTCAGCAAAAAAAAAAAAAAAAAAAAAAAGACATTATGCAATGTTCTATTGCATGATACCTTTTCACTCATCTCTTCAAAGAAACAAGAAGAAGAACCTTCTTCTTTGGGACCCTTGGTCATAAGGACTTTGTGGCATTTAGTTGTGATTGTTTTATTGTTGCCATTTTCTCCATTGTAGTCTGTTTATATTGTTTTCTGTTTGCTTCATTTGCCATTAGTTCATATGAATCGTTCCATGCTTCTCTGCATTAATTATATTATATTTATGAACATTTGTGTTTATTCCTCAATTGGTAGGTACTTACCTGGTCCTCACTACCACATGTATAGTCAATGATCCATGGGAGAGCCAATCTTTAAATAAGCATATGTTCCCTTGAGGGTCAAAGAAGAGTTGTGACCTTTGAGTTAATTTGTTATCTGTGTAATCACCTAAAGGAGCTTGTACATTGAAAGACATTTGAAATTAGAAAGCATAGCTATAGCTATCCGTTTTGTAAGTCTCAATGAATATGATGGGTCTATGGGGCTCCCTTTTTATTTGCTTTTGTTCAATGATTTCCTTTGGGAAATCACTAGCAATGGATTCTTCTAGGTCAAAGGGTATGGGCATTTTAGCCATTTTCTTTTAGTAACTCTAAATTGCTTTCCACTACAACCTTTTAAAAAATCTCACACATCTTGAATTTAAAAGATGGGATTCTATTTTATCACTCTTAACTCTTAAAAAGTAGTTCCTTTCATCAACTCATAGAGCGTCTTCTGTATCAAGCAATTAAAACTTCTCATGTCTCCATAGCATTAGCTACTTTCATTAGAGGTGATGAACATCTGAGCATGATTGTGGGAAGGATTTGAAAGCTAAGAGAGCTCACATATGTCATAAGATTAATTTTAGACTAGATATATTTTTTCCCTATTCAACACATTCACTCTCCATTTTAAAAATAGCATCATACTCAAATTTATAATTTCAAGAACTAGTGACTAGAGTGAGAAAAATCTTACCATGGAGGATTCATTCCAGGAAAAAGGGATTACCACTTGAATTACATTCTTATACATCATCTGTGGCATCCAGCATCCCTATAACTATATTAGAACTTCTGAGGACCAGAGTCAAAGTCTTTTTGTCTTTTTTATATCTCCAGGAATATTTTTATTCTTATTCCATTTGGAAGGAGAGAGAACAAGATCATCTCTTGCAGTTGATCAGAAATAGACAATGGAATATTTTCCTTCTCACAAAGCACATTGGATGATGGTCTATATGGGATGAGTTTTGTTAGGCATCCAGCTATTCATTAACCAGACATCATTAAAAAATTAACAATGGACACAATGGCTATTCAGTCACAGAGGGATCTTTGTTTTCTATTTAAGGGGAGAAAAATAAAGTTAGTGAGTGCCAAGCGAGACTTACACATAGCAGCAGCAATTCATTCTGATCAGCTAGCACGAACATAAAGATACAAGAACACTTATTAAGGTTTTATCATGTGGAATTACTGTGCTAAGATAAGTAAAGATTGTGATAACTCGAAGGTCTGGGTAGGACTATGGTTTGGAATGGTGTCTACATTGTCTAATGTAATCAACCTGTTAGTTGATTTTTTTAAACTGTTTTTTTTTCCTCTTTAATTTTTCATTGTTAGGGAAAGCTAGCTGAACAGAGAAGGGAGAAGGTACATATTCAAAATGGAAAACAATGTTAATCAAAAAATAGCAGTAAAATTAAGAATAAAGAGAAAAGTCTCTAGTGAGAGGAAACCAAGGTCTTTTTTCTTCATGTTACCTATGGTGATTATAAATACTTGAATCATGAATTCTCAGACGAACCATTTGGCTCTTCACCAAATGGCCACTTGGGCTATTTGGGCACATATTTTGAGTTTGGGGATTTTAGTGGAACTAGACTTGTATGGAAAACAATATTCCAATACCAATGAGGTCCATAGATAATATTTGGGAAATGAATTAGCTAAACTTTGAACTAGTCAGTTGAAGTTAGGATGGTATTCCCAATTCCTAAAAGTGTAGATGATGGTTTATGGTGATTTATTTATTTCACTGGGACTACAAATTTAGAAAAACAAGACTCCCAGTGTTAGAATGGAACAATAGAGCTATGTGAGAGCCCAAGTCTTTCTTAAACATTGGCTCCCTTCAATAATGGCTGAATCTCATCAATAGCCTGTCACTTTCCAAGTTCTTTTTAGCAAAGGTTTCAAAGAAAGGTCATTGACATCATGTGAAAGAGGTCAGGGATATAGTAATACAGAGAATGGATCATCTTCCTTGTATTCAGACAGATTTCTTTACTGTATTGCTATCCATGAGGACATTCAAAGAAACAATAGTTAACATTTTGCACCAGGCATTAGGATTTACAGTCTGTATACTAAAGCTTCATTTGAGATGTTATTTCTACAGATATTATTATCCCCACTTTACAGATGAAGAAACTGAACCTCATAGAGGTGAAGTAACTTGTTCATGAGAAGTAAACTCAGAATTCTGAACTCAAACTGCAGGACTTTTCTCACTAGACCAGGGATTCAGATCCAGGGCTCCATGGGGCAATTTCAAGGGATCTGCAAATTTAAATGGGAAAAAAATTACATCTTTATCTTCGCACATCTTTGGTCTCTGTTGTAACTCTATATAGTTTTTATTGTTGTTGTTCAGTCATTTTTCAGTTGTGATTTTTTTGTGACTCTCTTGATTTATTTGTGGTTGTTGTTTTGGAAAATATATTGGAATGGTTTGCCATTTCCTTCTCCAGCTCATTTTGCAGGTGAGGAAACTGAGGCAAACAAGGTTAAGTGATCTGTCTAGAGCCACATAGCTAGTAGGTATTTGAAGCCAGAGTTGAACTCAGGAAGATGCATCTTCCTAACTCTAGACCCAGTATTCTCTCCATTGTTCCATCTAGCATTTTAAAATTCATTAGTAAAATTTAAAAATTATAAATATGGAAATATTTTTAGAAGAATAGGCCATATTTAACCTATATCAGATTGCTTGCTTTCTTGAGGAGGGGAGACAGGAGAGGAGAAGGAGAAAGTTTTGGAACAGAAAGTTTTGTGAAAGTGAATGCTGAAAAGTATCTTTTCATGTATTTGGAAAAATAAAATGCTACTTAAAATTCAGCCTTAAAAATGCATTTCCAAGCATTTTTCAGAGAATGGGCTCAAAGTCTTCACAAGCCTATGAAAGTGGTTTGTCACACACATATTTAGAATCTCTGTGCCACACTCTGCTGCCTCTCAAGCTGATCTTTCTAAATGTGCTTCTTATTGCTCTCTCCAAGTGGACCTTCCACTGAGCATTCATTACTGACTCCCTAACTTTATCTATGCTACTCTCCCTACTGGGAATGAACATTTCAATCTTTTTCAATTATCCCAATGTTGTCAGTTTTCTAAAGTCTGGATCTAATCCCACTTCTTCCATGAAATTTTCTGTGACCACCCACACTAAGCTCTTCCTCCTTTGAACTCCTGGAACTTTAATTATTTATTCAAATGATTTGGAGAGGCAGCATTTCGGAGTAGTTAGAGTAGCAGACTTGAAGTCAAGTGGAGTTCAAATCTCACCTCCAGTTCTTACTAGCTGTGTGAACATGGATGTTATATCACTTCTCTGGGCTTTAGTTTCTTCATCTGTAAAATGGGTATAGTAAACATTTGGATTAAATTGAGTTTTATTTGCTTTATTGGTTGGAGCTCATCAAGAGACCACTATACAGTTCAACAGCTAGTGGACCCAATGTAAGACACTGCTAAGTTGAAGAGGCACAGCCACCGAAAGGCTGAAAGGGCTGACTTGCAGGACATCTGTTAAGATTTCTATTCACATTCAAGGCAATTTCAATAGCCTGCCATTAGAAAGAGCTTTCTGCATCCAGAGAGAGGACTATGGAAAGCAAATGTGGATCATAGAATAGTATTTCCATGGATTTTTAAAATTTTGCTTGTTTTTTTTTCTTTTTTGCTTCTCATTTTCCCCCTTTGATCTGATTTTTCTCATGTAGCATGATGAATGTGGGAAAAATGTGGAAATAACTTGGGTTACATTGAGGTTCAAATTATAAAATGCATCCATTGTCCTAAAAGTCTTAGTGCAGTTAGGAAAACTAATAGTTTCAATAGTGTTAAATTTTAATGGCTTGAAACTATACTGTGACTTTTGAGATGCTCTGTATGCTTTGCAACAAATATCAATTGTTATTATTATTTCCAAGTTGTTGAAAACGCAGACCCATGATCAAAAAAATGATGTCTTGCCATGTAATGACAACCATTCAGCTTTCTCTAGTCATTATTTGCTGGAGTTGTGACTTCATTGCTGATTTCTGTTTACATTGAATTATACTGTTTCTGGGTTCTGAAGGTCCTTTTGATCAAGGACAACAGGCAGAGTAAATACAATCTCCTGTTTCCCAAGGTGCAAGGGATAAAAATCAAGAAGACAAAACTGATCCTGCACTCCAGGATCTTGCATCCCACTGCTTTACATCAGTTTTATTTAAACTTATGCATCTAAAACATCTCTAATTTAGGTATTCCTAAGCTCATTTTTGAAAAAAAGTTTTGCAGTAGGCTTGAGTGATTCTAGGATCCTCGTGAATAGAAAATCTTTTTTTCTCCTTTTTTAACTTATGTATTTTTTATACTAATAGATTTTAATTTTTCAAAATACATGCTAAGATAGTTTTCAACATTCACCCCTGCAAAACCCTGTGTTCCAAGTTTTTCTCCCTTCCTTTCCACCTCCTCCCTGACCTAGATAGCAAGCAACCTACTATAGGTTAAACATGTGCATTTCTAAACATATTTCCACATTTATCATGCTGCACAAAAAAAATCAGATCAAAGGAGGAAAATGAGAAAGAAAAAAGAAAAACAAGCAAGCAAGCAAAAAACAAACAAACATGGAAATACTATGCTATGATCCACATTCAGTTTCCATAGTCCTCTCTCTGGATGCAGAAAGCTCTTTCCAATGGCAGGCTATTGAAATTGCCTTGAATGTGAATAGAAATCTTAACAGTTGCCCTGCAAGTCAGCCCTTTCAGCCTTTCAGGGGCTGTGCCTCTTCAACTTATTAGTGCCTTACATTGGGTTCACTAGCTATTGAACTGTATAGTGGTCTCTTGATGAGCCCCAACCAATAAAGGCCTGATGAAAATTTCAGCCACCAAATGGAAGAGTCACAATGTCCATTTTGTGCTTCCTTCTTTTTTCCCCCTCTAGGTTTCTATAGCCATTTCTATAGCTATAGAAAGAGCTATGGCTATGCAAATTTGTGCTAAAGTTTCTTCTCTGATTCGTACACTGTCAGTGGTGTGGGAGGCAAAAGTAATTATTTTCCAAGTAGGTGAAAAGCCCAAATGACTCCTTTATTAGGTGCTTGCATGATTTGGAAAGCTGACATCAGTCAGTGGCTTACAACTCATTAGTCAATTGTAGTCTTTGTTCCTGTCAAAATGTAATCTTGCTTTTCCAATGATTGGGTTAGTAAGCTTAACCAATGCCAAATTTAACTATATTTTAAAAAGCATTAAGGCTAGATTGTATTCCCACCTACTTAGTGTATTATTTAGGATTTTACCTGAAGGCTTTTATGAAACAGGCACTTGCATGAGTAATGAAATACCTTACCGGTTTCAGTGATTAATAGATAATGTCAAAGCCTTGGACCATTTTTCATTAGAGAGCCAGTGGGATATGGTGGAAAGAGCACAGGGCTTGGAATAAGGAGACTTGAGTTTGGATCCTTCCTTTGATATCTTGCAGATATTTAGTCACTTCATATGTAACTCTCCATTTCCTCACATAAAATAGGGAACATAATTCGTTCCCTTTCTCATGGGTTATTGTAAAGGAAATGCTTTTAAAATGCTCTGCAGCAAGGAAAATCCAAATTTAAATTCTGTGTCACATATTTACCACTTGCATGATCAAGAATGTAGGAACTGGTGCTCTAATCACTCTTTTACACTTAAGGATGATTCTAGTGAGTATAGGTAGTTTTTATTTTATTTTTTTAAAATAGTTTTTATTTACCAGATATATGCATGGCTAATTTTACAGCATTGACAATTGCCAAACCTTTTGTTCTAATTTTTCCTCTCCTTCTCCCCACCCCAGATGGCAGGTTGACCAATACATGTTAAATATGTTAAAGTATAAATTAAATACAATATATGTATACATGTCCAAACAGTTGTTTTGCTGTACAAAAAGAATCGTACTTTGAAATAGTGTACAATTAGCCTGTGAAGGAAATCCAAAATGCAGGTGGACAAATAGAGGGATTGAGAGTTCTATGTAGTGGTTCATAGTCATCTCCCAGAGTTCTTTTACTGGGCATAACTGGTTCTCTTCATTACTGCTCTATTGGAACTGATTTGGCTCATCTCATTGTTGGAGAGGGCCTCGTCCATCAGAATTGATCATCATATAATATTGTTGTTGAAGTATATAATGATCTCCCGGTCCTGCTCATTTCACTCAGCATCAGTTCGTGTAAGTTTCTCCAGGCCTTTCTGAAATCATTGTATAGGTAGTTTTTAAAGTCAGGCTAGAAATCAATGTATTGTATGATAGGAAGTATGAAAGCTATGGACACAGTACCTGTTCTCAAGCAGCTTTAAATATAATTGAGAAGATAAAACTGTGTGGAAAAGTAATAATAATAAGTGATAATAACTAGTAAAAGCAATTCATATATATATATATATATACACATATACACATGTGTGTATATATATATGTATATATATATATAGTGTGTATACATACATACATGAAAGCTAAAGCTGGTTTGGGAAGATTGGTCACAGATACTATATTATCTGGCCTCAGACACTAGCTTTGTGATTCTGGGCAAGTCACTTAACCCTGTTTGCCTCAGATGCCTCATCTACAAAATGACCTGGAAAAGTAAATGACAAATTACTCTCCTATGTCTGCCAAGGAAACCTCAGAAAGGGTCATGAAGAGACAAAAATACCAAACAACAGCAGAATATCATAAGTTGTTGTGGAAGTTGTGGAAAAATGGGAGAGATGTGAAAAGTGGTGAGGTTCCAAAATGGAAGTCCACAATTATGTAAGTTGCAGACCTGAATTCAGATCAGAGCTAAACCATTTGCTGTATTACTAGGAGCTTGAGGTCATATGTAGAACTAAAATTTGCTACTCATACAGTATTTGAAGTGTGCAAAAACACTTTCCATGCACTATCTCACTTGAACTTCCCCTTTCTGTCTCTGCCTGGGAGCCATCAGTAATCAAGAAGCACATGAGAACTGGCGTGATGAGAGAAGAATTTTGCGAGTAGATATTCACAAACCAATAAATGGCATTAACTGTGGACAGTAGATGGGTTCTTAGGGCAAAGTCTAGAGAAGGATATTGGATCTGTGGGTACTCATTCATGCATACGAATTCTCTTCCCCAAGATCCAAGGACATTCTTAATTCTCTTGTTTTCTCGGGTTCTCAACAACAAGATGAAAAGGAGCCATGTAGCTCCAATAAATAGGTATAGGATCAAATTACCCAACTAATATAGACTAATGCCATAACCCAGTACAGTATTATCTTATCATTCTCCTCAGGTCACACAGGGATTCACCCACCTCTTTTCTCCTCCAAATGCCACAATTCTCAAACTCCCAGAAGACTTCCCATTATTGTTATTAGTTCCTGTTATGCAGCCACGGCCATGCATTAACTTGGTGACTGCCCTTGTAGTTGGACAAAAATAAACAGAGACAGTGCTCTCTATGCTCAGACAAATATATTCATCTTGTTGCCCTTGTGTATGAGAGATGGTAACAGAATTTAAGCATCAAAATGGATCTAAACCGCTATCTACTTCAATGTATTTTTAAAGAGCATCATTAGTTGGGCTCATCGATTTGGATTTGGAAGGGAACTTCGAAGGCGTTGAGTCTAAGATATGAGGCAAAGTACAATGAGGATTAATCAGTGTACTCTCCAATGCAACTCGATCAGCTTCCATGGTGATGAACCTTTATTTGGGATTTCTGAAGGCACCAATCATACGTGACCTCATTTGAGATTTTCTTGGCGCAGATACTAGAATAGTTTTTTTTTTAAATTCCTTCTCATTTTACAGAGAAGGAACCAGAGGAAAACATGGTTTAAGTATCATATAGCTAATGTCTGAGAGCAGATTTAAACTCAGGTCTTCCTGGCTTTGTAACTAGGAACTCTGTACCACATAGGTGCCCATAGCCACCCCTCTAGTTGATCACTTATCAAAAGTCAGAAAACTGTTTCCCTTTCCTATATTTTTCATGTTCATAAGACAGATTTCAGTGCAATAGATAGAATAGAGTCTTATATATATATGTATATATATGGTATATATATATACATATATATATGTATATATGTATATACATATATATGTATATATATACATATATATGTATATACATATATACATATATATGTATATATACATATATATATAGTGATTTTTTGGGGGGTGATGGGAGGGTATCCTCCATGGTTTTCTTAGGGCTGAAAGATATGGAAGTTGATTTATATTTGCATATAACTTTCAGAACACAAGTCAATTAATTGAGACACAACAGTTTATTTTCCTTTCCCAAGAGATATCAGTGACAAAGAACATGAATTCCTATTGAAATACTTTAAAAAGAGAGGATTCAGAGAAGATGATGGAAAAGGTCAGAAAATTCCAAGCTGTCCATATTTTCCCCACAAATATGAAATAACCTCAAGGAAAACATAGAACAATAAAAAAGCAATAGTATGAACAGAACAGTGGTCCTCCAAGAACAATTGGAGAAGATCTGAAGAAAGAAACTAGGATGGTAGTTTGTCCAGTATGAAGTGTAGACAGCTCCAGGTTAGATTACTAAAACAGCAAGAAGCAAACCCTGGGGCTAAGTGGGAACTTAGGCCTCTTAGTTGGGAAAGATTGAGGGAACCCCTGCTAATAAGGAATGTCAGAACCAGATGTGCTGCTGAGTTGTGGCCCTGAGCAAGAAGGAATCAGCATATGCCTGGTGAGTACACAAGCAGTAGTGCAGGGAAGCTGCTGGCTGTGGGCACTTAAAGGAGGGTGGAGTTCTTGGTTGAGGGTTCCAGGTCAGAGGGGAGAACTAAAGGAAGATCTGAGGCCAGAGGCAACATCCTTCCTATCCCAGGATAAGAGGTGATTATACCAACAATCTACTTCAAAAAAAGAGCAAGCAAAGGTGAAAGAACCCAATCAAAGGAGTTTAGTGGATAGGGCAGATAGGAGTTCATCTTCAGAGGAAGATACTGAAGCAAAAAAGCCCTCTCCTATTCCAAAGAGTAAAGTTAAATGGTCAAATGCCCAAAAAGAAATAACAAAAGAACTTTAAAAAGACCAAAAAAAATTAAATTAGAGAAACTTAGTAAAAACTAAAAAATACAGAAGAAAAACAAGTTTATGAAAAAAGTCAACACTGAGAAAAGAGATCCAGAGCCTTAAAGAAGAAAATGACTCCTTGAAAACTTAAATTGGACAAAGGGAAGCCAAAAAGTTATGAGACAAAGAAATAGTCAAACAAAATATAAGGAATGAAAAAATAGAAGAGAATGTGAGATATCTCAAAAGAAAAGCAATTGAGATTGAGAAGAGGTTGAGGAGAGAAAACATAAGAATAATTAAACTACCTGAAAGCTATGATTAAAAAAGAATCAATGCAATGATGCAAAAAATATTTTTTGAAAATTGTCCTGATGTGTTAGAACAAGAGGGGAAAATAGAAATAGAAAAAAATCCACCCACCATCACCAGAAAGAGATCCTTTAAGGAAATCCTGTAGGAACATTATCGATAAATTTCAAAATCCCCAGGACAAAAAAGAAATATTATGAGCAACAACAAAAAAGTAGGGTTGGAGCATAAAATATACTCAGCAAAGTTAAGCATTATCATGAATAAAAAAATGGAAATTCAATGAATTGCTAGAGTTTCAGGATCTTGTTGCAAAAGACCTGAATTTAATAGAAAGTTTGACATATAAGATTCAAGAAAAATGTAAGGTAAATGTCAAAAACTAATTTCAAGAGGCTCAATAACAACAGTTTATGTTTTTATACATGGAAATGTGAATCATATGTCCAAGGTTGTCATTTATAATGGGTTAATTTGAAAGAAAGATTGAGGTGATTCTAAAAAGCAATACTATCTAGGAAAAGGTTAGAATGAGCTTATTATATGAATGAGGTATAAGAGAAAGAAGTAATAGATGAATTAGATTGCACAGGAGGGCTGTTAGTTTTGAAATTCTACTCACATTGGGAATAAAGGGAAATATGTGGGTGAATGTTTATCCATATACATACATATATGTGTCTTCAAAATTTTTAGAGAAATTACAAGGAGAAGGAATAGGGAAAAAAAGAAAATTAGAAAAATGTGTACATTAAGAGGAATGGGAAAAAGTATGCTGATTAATGGGAATGGGATAAAGAGGGAGGGAAAGGGTCCGAGGGAGAAGAAAATGGAAAGATTCTTGGAGAGAGGTAGATTAAGTAATAGCAAGGCAAGATACATAGAACTAAAGTAAATGAGTCTGCAATGATTGGAAATAAAAGATACACAAACAATAATAATGATCAGGAGTAGAATTCATTAGAAAAAAAAAAACTGGGCTAGATATTGATCTCAAAGTTAAAGCTAAAATAGATTGAATCAAAAGTAAAAATAGGGAAACTATATATCAGCCATATTAAGGAATATTGTTTTAGACTGTTTAAAATGATTTAATAATATAAGTTGGAATATTGCTACGGTATAAGAAAATATAAGTTGGTGACTTTAGAAAAATGTGGAAAGATTTGGATTTATGAAAGCTGATATTATTCATCTTCAGAGAACAAAAGAAAAACATAGAATGGCCTAACAAAAATGTACATGAATGCATATGTACCTATATATGTATGATTATAATTATCTTTTTATATGTATGTGTGTGTGTTTGTGTGTTATATGCACTTTATGGTAGCCTGCTTAGGGAAGATGGTGGGAAGGAAAGACGGGAGAAAAAGAATAAAGCAAAAGTTGCATAAGAAAGAACAAAAGGAAACCTCAAAGGAAGTAAACAAAAGATGGACAGCTCTGAACCCAACGTGTACTATTTATTATGTAGGCTTTATTATAATGGAAATGTATTATTTTATATTTTATATTTTAAATTCTCTTTTAGGTTCTGCTATGCTCATGGCATTTTTTTCCTTTTAACATTTTGTATATGTTTTAAATTAATCATTTTTTTAAAAAGGAAAACACTTGGAAAAAGAGAGAAATGTACTTATCCACATGGTCCAAAAAGGGAGTTTATGAATAATATCTCTAACGCTCAGTTTTCAGGATTCCTTGGCAGTTAGACTCCTAAATAGTTTATATTATTGAAACTTATTTGAAATGGAATTTCTCTTTGTATCTCTTATTCCTGGACTTTGTTGGTAGTATATAAAAATGCTGATGATTTATGTGGATTTATTATGCATCCTGCCACTTTTCTAAAATTGTGAATTATTTTATGTTTTAATTGATTCTCTAGGGCTCTCTAAATATACCATCATATCATTTACAAAGAGTGATAATTTGGTTTCCTCATTACGTATTCTAATTTCTTTCATCTCTAGTTCTTCTTTTATTGCCAAAGCTAACATTATCTAATACAATATTGAAGTATAACGATGATAGTGGGCAAACTTTTTTCACCCCTAATTTTATTGGGAATCTCTCTAGTTTGTCCCTATTACATATGATCCTTGCTGATGATACTTAAATAAATATTTTAAGGAAAAGTCCATTTACTCTTATACTCTACTGTTTTAATAGGAATGGATGTTGGATTTTACATAATGCTTTTTCTGCATCTATTGAGATAATCATATGATTTTTGTGAGTTTCATTATTGATCTAGTCAATTATGCTAATAGTTTTCCTAATATTGAACCAGCCCTGCATTCCTGGTATAAATCCTATTTGGTCATGTTGTATTATCCTGGGGATGACTTTCTCTATTCTCCTTGCTAATATTTTATTTAAGATTTTTGCATTAATATTAATTAGGATAATGAATGTATAATTTTCTTTCTCTGTTTTCGCCCTACCCGGTTTATGTTTCAGCATCATATCTGGATGATAAAAGGAATTTGCAAAAACACCTTCTTTCCCTATTTCTTCAAATACTTTCCACAGTATTGGAATTAATTGTTCTTTAAGTGTTTGGTAGAATTCACATATAAATCCATCAGGTCTTGTAGATATTTTCTTAGGGAGTTAATAGCTTGTTCAATTTCTTTTCCTAAAATGAGACTATTTAGATAATTTATTTTCTCTTCTGTTAATCTGGGCAATCTATATTTTTTGTAGGTATTCCTTCATTTCACTTAGGTTATCAAATTTATTTACATAAAGTTGGGCAAAATAACTATTAATTGTTGCTCTAATTTCTTTTTCATTAGTGGAAAGTTCTTCCTTTTTATTTTTGAGACCAACAATTTTACTTTCTTCTTTGCTTTTTCTAATCAAATTAACTAAAAGTTTATCTATTTTGTTTTTTTTTTCATAAAACCAATTCTAATTTTCTTTATTATTTCAATAGTTTTATTTACTTTCATTTTTAATAATCTCCCCCTTTTTTCAGAATTTCAAATTTGGTATTTATTGGGTGTTTTTAATTTTTTTTCTAGCTTTTTTAGTTGGAATACCATCTTTTCTTTCTCAATTTTATGCAAGTATCTACAGATAAAATTTCCCCTAATAATTACTTTGGCTGCATCCCCAGAAATTTTGGTATGCTGTCTCATTATTGTCATTCTCTTGGATGAAATTACAGACTGTGTCTATGATTTCTTTTTACACTCATTTATTCTATAGGAGTGGATTATTTAGTTTCCAATTAATGTTTGGTCTATTTTCCGCTGGTCTTTTATTGCATGTAATTTTTATTGAATCATGATCTGAAAAAATACATTTACTATTTTTGCTTTTCTGCATTTGATTTTGAGGTTTTTATGACCTAATACATGGTCAATTTTTTATAGGTTCCATGAACTGATGAGAAAAAAGTTTACTCCTTTCTGTCTCCATTCAGTTTTCTTCAAAGATATATCATATCTCACTTTTCTAAAATTCTACTTGCCTCCTTAACTTCATTATTTATTTTGTAATTTGATTTATCTAGTTCTGAGAGAGCAAAGTTGAGATACCCCACTAATATAGTTTTGCTGTCTATTTCTTCTTGAAGCTCTCTTAACTTCTCCTCTAATAATCTAGATGCTATGCCACTTGGTGCATATATATATTTGTATTGATATTACTCATTATCTATGGTACTCTTTAGCAAGATATAATTTCCTTCCTTATCTCTTTTAATTAAAACTATTTTTGCTTTTGCTTGATTTGAGATCAAAATTGCTATTGCCTGCTTTTTTTTTTTTAAACTTTATCTGAAGCACAATAGATTCTGTTCCAGCCTTTTACCTTTACTCTAAATGTATCATTCTGATTTAAATGTGTTTCTTGTAAACAACATATTGTAGGATTTGGGCTTCTAATTCAGTCTGCTCTCTGCTTTCATTTTATGTGAGAATTCATCCCATTCACATTCATAGTTAAAAGGACTAATTCTGTATTTCCCATCTTCGTATTTACTCCAAGTTATACTTTTCTCTTTTCTTTCCCCCTTTCTCTTCTCCCTAATATTTTGCTTTTGACCACTACCTCCCTCAAACAGCCTTTACAGCTCCTCCCCCTTTCATATACTTTTCCCCAACTACTTTTATTTTCCCTTCTATTAGCCTCCCCCTTTCTTTTCCCCTTTCTACTCCCACTTCCCTAAATCTCCTCATCTATAAACTGAGCTGGAGAAGAAATGGCAAAACACTTGAATCTTTGCTAAGAAAATCCTAGTGGGTTATGAAGAGTCTGACATGGTTAAAATGACTGAACAATGGCAATATTGGAACAGGTCTTTGTTAGGTTCTTACTAAGTGCTAATGAGATAATGAGATATTAGGTTCTTACTAAGTGCTAAGTCGGTACTTAACAAGTTGGTACTTAACAATTCTCTAGTTCTGGCCTTTACTGGGTTTTACTTCTGTGAACTCCTGAGAAGGAGCTTACATGCTCAGGAGGAGCAAGTTCATTGGTTGAAGTAATTTTTCCCAGAATCACTTGCGTTATCCCAAGCCCATTCTCTGGGAGGATAAAAGAGGGCGGCACTCAAGAGATAGAGAGTTTTGTCTGGACCAGACCTGAGGCAGCTCTCTGGAGGAAGAGAAAGAGTCTCTACACGAGGTCAGAATTGGCGGCAGTTAATGACAGTAGATCTCCTCCCAAAGAGTGATCGGCAGTTTCTGGAGACAACAGAACATTATAGGTCCTTAGTTTGTATTTTATTTTAAATTTACCCAGAATGTCAGAATTATGGTTTTCTAGTACCCTCAAGTTCAGGTCCCTTATGAAGGAAGCTTATGAGCTATTTCAAATACTTTATGTGGGGTACAGCTAAATGGTGCAGTGGATAAAACACTGGCCCTGAAATCAGGAGGACCTGAGTTCAAATCTGGCCTAAGCCACTTAATACTTCTTAGTTGTATGACCCTGGGTAAGTCACTTAACCATAGTTGCCTCAGTAAAAAAATAAATAAATAGCAGCCAAATACCATATGTGGATTCTAATATCTTTATGGGCTCCTATGATTTTTTTTTTTTGTTTTCTTTAGTATGAAATTAAAGGCTGTCCTCTACTTGTTATGTATTTGTTATCTTGACTTCTTATATAGCACTGAAAATCATGTTTTATATATATATATATTTGTGGAAACATAGAAATGACCATATTTGGAGATATCTGATTCAAAAGTCGGTGTGAGGGTATAACAAGCCAAGAAGCTAAACTTTTTAATGTAGTATTTTTCCAATTACCTATGAAGACAATTTTTAACATTCATTTTTTAAAAATTGAGTTTTAAATTTTCTCCCTTAACTAACACCCCTTCCGTAAGATGGTGTTTAATGGAGGTTCTATATATGCAATCATGTAAAACATTTTCATATCAATCATGTTATGAACAAAGCAAGCCAACAGAAAACATTAAAACGTGAAAATAGTATTTCTGATCTGCATTCACACTTCATCAGATCTTTCTCTAGATGCAGATAGCATTTTCCATCATGAGTCCTTTGGAATTGTCTTGGATCCTTGTATTGCTGAGAAGAGTGAAGTCCTTTATGATTGATCATTGTACAAAGTAGTTGTTACTATATTCAAAGTTTTCCTGGTTCTGCTCACTTCACTTTGCATTAGTTCATGTAAATCTTTCCAGGTTGTACTAAAATCTTCCTGGACATCATTTCTTATAGCACAATAATATTCCATGACATTCATATGCCACAACTTATTCAGCCATTCCACCATTGATGGGCATCCCCTCAATTTCTGATTCTTTGCCACCATAAAAAGAAATGTCATAAATATTTTTGTACATGTGGGTCTTTTCTCCCTTTTTATGATTTCTTTGGGATACAGACCTAGTAGTGGTATTTTCATGAGTTCTCCAGACTGGCATTGGATGACTCCAAATCAGTAATTAATGTCAGAGGTGAAGGTTTAAACCTTGAGTGCTGGCCTCCATTTCCAAAACTCAGTTTGATGTATGATACTGACCTTTCAGATGTATGTTCTACTGATAAATCCTTCTCTTCCATATTGCTCCCAAGAAATGTAACCAAAAAAAAAAAAAAAAAAAAAAAAAAAAAAAAAGAACTGAAAACTCCCACTGAGACTGGGATGCAGAGAGGATATATAATTGTGAATTTGGCAAGCCTAGTAGCACTAAAGTTCACCATTCTATTAAACTTCACAACTATGCAAATAAATCTCCATTTGGCCTATTCAGCAGATAAGACATTTAAAATTTCTAATCCTGCAAATCTCATAGTGACTCTGGGATTTCTGTAATTTAAAACATGAAGAATTTGTGTTCCATTGTTGACTCAAATCGTATTTTAAAACTCTTCCATCAGCTTTGTTTATTTTTCAGATTCAGGTGAATTCTTCAATTTGAATCAAAGCTGAGTTTAAAGGTTATTTTTATTTCACTTGCCCCAGTTTGTAGTTGAATGAAAGATCAGAGACTGAATATTTAGAGCTGGGAGAGATCTGCTGGTCTCAATTCATTTTATCCATCGGAAAATTGAGGTCTAGGTAGGAGGTAACTTTCTTAGTATCATATAGCTAGTTATTGACAGGTTTGAAATTGAAACTGAGGAGTCAGAGCTGAGGAACTCTGACTCAATCTTGTTATGCTGCCTCATATTAGTGTTTGTGTAGAATAAGATGAACAAGTTCCATGAGTGTTTCATCACATATAGAATCCATGCTTATCTTTGAACAGAGACCATTATTTGAATGGACAGCTTGACATATTCAGACATGAATTTATTTATTTTAAATACTAATAGCTTTTTATTTTTAAATACATGCAAAGATAATTTTCAACATTCACCTTTGCAAAATCTTGTGTTCCCAAATTTTCACTATACTATAGTACAGGGAATCAAAACTACTTGGTTTTGTCTACAACAACCAGGTTGAGATATAATTAATTGGAATATTTTCCTGATTTTATTGTACCTGGCTCTCTAAATGAAGAATGAATATGAAAACTAGTAAACACCCTTTGGAAATATTTAAGAGAAAATATGGCATAATGGAAAAATCTTTAGACTTAGAAGCAAGAGACCCAGATTTGAATTCTACTTCAGATGTTTATTTACTTTTACTATCCTATGTATATAATTGAACCTCTCCAAGGTTCTTTAGAAATCTTTAGAAAATGGGCAAAATTCTGTTTGAAAAACATGCTTTTTAATATTGTTATGAAAAATTTTCCAAACCTCCAGATCTATAAAATTGATTCATTTTACCTAGTCCACTCCTATTTTATTTAAGCAAATAAGTTTTATTAATATTTTTTGTCACTGAAGCAGTTGTATAGTTATCTAAAGGCTTCTATATGTGTTATTTCTTTCTGTCAGACTGTAAGTTACTTGAAGGAATGGATTATTTCCTTTTATCTTTGTATTCCCAGTGCTTGGCACAGAGATGAAGAAATGTTCAATTGATTAGTTTATCTTTGCTCATCTCTTGTAATTTCCTCATTTCACAGATGAATGGTATCATTTTCCAATTCCATTAAAACCGTAACATAAATAGAATAGTTATATGAATAAGGGAAAGAGATGGAGCTATTTGAAAATGATCTAGGTACATTCTACCCTACTGTAAAATGTGTCTTTGAATAGAAAATCCAGAATAATTTGAAGTTTATTTAATAATAGCAGCCGATTTGTGGGAACCTGATTGTAACTCATTCAGATCTTAAATTTAAAGCTGGACATGGATTTAGGCATTATATAGCCCAGGGGTCAGCAAACTTGGCTCTTGGGCTGACTTCTTTTTTTTGTACAGCCTGGAGCTAAGAATGACTTTTGAATTTTTTAAAATAAAACTTTACCATATTTTTAAATGTAACTACAGTTGTCTTGAAGCTATATACAAACAGGTAACAGCCTAGTTTGCTGATGTCCATACACAACATCATCATTTTACAGGAAAAAAAAAAAAACAAAAAGAAAAAAAAATAAACTGGGGCCTTCTAAAGTGATTTGCCTAAAATCATACAAGTACAATAGACTATAGTTAGAGTTTGAACCCAAGACTTTTGAGTTCTAATGTAGCACAGTTTATTAAAATATAACTATTAGTGAATATATTCTCCCATATATGTGTATGCAATATACAATTATGTATACATATGTGTAAAGGCACACATATATGTTAGCATTTATTGTTTAAGCTTAGTACAGGGAACAGACTAAGAAAAAGGCCTGGCAGTTTTCCCAAGGTGCAATGTACTAAAAGCAGTTGGCATCTAAATAAATTATGTTGACAAATTATATAGTGAATGTTATGATGGGTATATAATTTTCATTTTCACCACTGTAGAAAATTATACATGCATGTAGGAGTAGCTGCTTCTCCTGAACAGAATTGTATACTCCGAGTGCGATCTTAACTGCTTTAAACTGTCATTCTATCCAGAGATCTGATCATCTATTTTATCCGTCTCCCCTTCTGAAGTAGAGCTGCTTGGTTAATCCAGCCTGTAAATGTCTGCTTTTAACCTTAACTCTTTGATGCCTTTAATCCTCACAATTACTTCATGATATAGGAACTTTAAATATTGCTATTTGCAGAGGACAAAACTGATTCTTAGAGGTAAAGGAATGTGTTCATGGTGATTGAAAAGCTCATAAATTTGAAATGACAAAACCTTAATGGTTTACTGTATCTTAAACACTGTGATACATTATATGAATATTAAAAAAATAAAAGATAATTTTTGTCCTCAAAGAGCTTGTATTCTATGGGAAAGTCAGCTCACAGAAGAGACTGGTGGCCAAGGAGAGTCATTTTGATCAGGAATGATTTGGGAAGGAACATTAATGGAATTGATTTGATTAGGGTTCATGGCTCTAGTACTGGGGTGGGAATTGGGGAGGGCAGGGGAGGGAATTGGTGAGGATGAAATGGTGAGAGAATAGAGAATGAAGTCAAGCATGTCCAGGTTGCTCCTGAAATGGTGATCCAGGCAAAACAATCATCAATCATGGGGTCCCTGAAAAAACATTTCTTCAGGGTATCAAAGTAAAAGTAAGGAAAGAGATTTGATTCAAACCCAGGACTCCCTTACCTCATTCCAGTAGACTATTTATCCAGTAGACTAATTGTTTCCCTAATGGATAAGGGACTGACATTCCCTCTTTCTTGCCATAGCCAGTTTTGAAGCTTTATCTCCAAAGAAATCACACCTACCTCTCTACCCCCCCCCCAGTTCCCTACTCCTCTCTTTCACTCTTCTGTGCAAAATCCCAACTTGCCTAAATCTGTGCAACCTTGGTCTTTCTAGGAAGTTTGAACTTCTACTCAACAACAGACATGCACAGTAGGAGCTGTCCCAGGTACCATGATGAGAAGTCTTTCTCTCCTACATTTTTGTCAATATACTCACACTCTGTCCCAGATTATCGAGTGGTTATAGCAGGTGCCCCATGAAGGATGAGTTCTGTGCTATACAGATCAATGATTAGTGAACTATATTTATCTTGCCTTAATCACTGAATAAGTACTGCATTAGTAAAATCAAGACTTGGGAAAGATCTTCATTTAAAAAGGCCAAGGTCTCTCACTGTATCTGCAGTCATCTTTAATCTTTCTGATCTGTATCTTGCGACTGGACCCAGATGGCTCTAGAGGAGAGAATGAGTCTGTTGACTTTGTACAGCCCTCCCTCACTTAAATCCAATTCACTTGCAAGTCATGACATAACAGTCCTGATATCATAGTTCTTCTTAAGAACGAAGGACAAACAGTAATCTTCTAAAATCATTTTATTGTCAAGGACACCATTATTCTTCTGGTCTCCCAAGTCCATAATTTTGGTATCATTTTTTTATTGCCTCAGTCTCACTCCAATATGTCCAATCAATTGCTACATCTTATTATTTCTGCTTTTATATCTCTCATATCTGTTGTATTCTCTACATTCATGTAGCTACCACTCATGTTCAAGAATCCATGACCTCTTGATTAAACTATTCTAATAAGTTATTAATGGTATCCCTGCCCCTAATCTCATCCCCTTTTTAATCCATTCCCCCATGCAGCTATCAAAGAGGTTTCCCTAAAGTGCAGGCTTGATCAGTTGATAAACTCTAATATACAATATTATTTCATTTTTATTCCCTTTTAAATTGTCTTTTGTGGAATAATACTAGCTAGGATTTGTATAGCACATTCGGTTTGCAAAGCACTTTTCACAGATAATCTCATTTGTGGAAGTTTTTAATTATATAATTATCAGAATAGTAATTTATACCCAAGTAGAATAACAAAAATAAGTGCATATACATATATTGAGGCTGTTAATTATTTCTTTGATAAAATTGTGTGATCAAAAAGATTATATTAATTGAAGAATACCATAGATAGATTTGATCTAACAAGAAATCAAAACTTGCCAAGGTCAATACCATCCTGTCTTCATAAGGTAAAAGAGTGGACCATTTAGGAAAGGCTTAAATGAAAAACTCAACAGGCTAACAGCAATATTATTAGCTAAGAGGCAAAAGATGAGAAAGAAATGAACTAGAGATAGAACTGTAAATTATCAAGTCAAATCAACTATAATTTATTATTTGTTTTGAGCCAGTTACTGTGTCAAATCCTGAGAAAATAAATACAAGCAGAAAGATAACCCCCCAAGGACTTTAATATTCCAATAGGAGAAAGTAATATATTAAAGGAAACTAGAAATGAGAGGGGCAAGAAATATCTGCTGCATGGGGCATGATAAAGAAAGTCTGGGAGGAAATTCAGGAGTGCAACTTGGAGAAGAATAAAGACTTGAATGGGCTAAACATCATTCTTAAGTCTGAGAAGAAGCAGCCAATGAGCAAGAAAGGCTTAAAGGATGGAGAATATCTCCAATATTTCCAATTAATGAAATTCAGGATTAGAGGGAGCTTCTAAGGAGGAACAATTTGTTGGGGCAATGTAGAGTAAGTCTAAGAGAAGAGTTAGAAGAGTGATCTTTAAAAAGAATGAAATTGCCTACAAAGATAAGAATTAATTCTAAGTATGATGGTTGAGGTTTTTCTCTTTAGTATTTGGTTCCTTCACTTCTAGATATATTTTTAAAATCAAATTAGTGTGACAGATCACAGATTTGGAGGAAGGAAAGACCTCAGAGGTGAACTAGTTCAACTTCTTATTTGACAGAAAGACTCTAAAGGCTTATGGAAGGAAGGGCCTTTCTGAGGTAACATAACTAGTGTGCAGCACAGCCTGCATTCCAACTCCCAAATCCATGTGCCTTCCTCTCCACCAGGTTCACCTCCAATGACTGATCACTGGCCTTTGCTCTATGGAGTAACTGACACTAGGGAGAAGATGCCAATAATTCAAAGTCATTGAAATGCTGTCACTTTTTGGACCAGCTGGAACTCTGTTGAAAAGCAGCTATTTATTCTGTTAGACAAATTTGCCCTGAAAAGTAGTAATTCTGACATTTAGGGTTTTAGTTTAAGTTTTTATTTACTGTTTGCCACAAATGCTGGGAGTAAGAGAAAGGAGTGTATGGTCTAGTCAGGTAACACCTTGGTGGTCACTGGACATTGGCTTATCTCTTTTGTTAATTCCAGAACCTGTTGCTAGTGTGGCCTCTCACTCTGTCACTATATTGATAATAATATGAAGCACTAGTATAGGGCTTACAGGTTTGAAAGCACTTTCCATGTTATATAAATGAATCCCCATAAGACAAATGATATTATTTGCCATTTATAACTCATATTATTTACCATTTATAAGGAAATCACTGAGCCTGAGAGTGAATCCTTAACTTGGTGAGGGACCTCAAACTAATAAATGTCTAAAGCAGGATTTTAGCTTGGATTTCTTGCCTCCAATTCTATTAACCTATTCCCTATGCCATATGCCAGATAGCTATCTATAATTGAATTCTAGGTGCATTGAGTTTACCGTAAGAAGGGAATGCTGGGTATGCTTAAAGATTTGATGGGTTCCATATAATTTCTGTAAGCAGCTACAGAAATCAGCTCATCTAGCTAATGTATTCTGATGTCATTCTCCTTCTGGTCATAACCCATCTTCACTATCATTTTATCAAACTCCGCTATCTTTTTATCAAACGCCACAGGACCCCAAATGCTTTTTCTACCCTATACTTTTACCAATTATCCAGATCCTAGAAGATATGCAGCCACTGGCATGCAACAGATGGACGGCAACCCTTGTCATTGGATACAAATGAATTGCACCACCTCTGTGATCTCCGACATATAGCTCAGACCTATTGTTCTTATGTGTGATTAATAACATAGAAATTTAAAAATGGAAAGCTCCATCCATAGCCATTTAATCTAAATTATGCCTAAGAAAAAGTACTACCTCATAGGCTCATAGATTGAAAATGGTAAAGGACTTTAGAGACCATTCACTCTGGGCCCCTTGTTTTCCAGATGGCCTACAGGAAATAATTAAGTGACGTGCCCAGAGATACACAGCTAGTAAGATTGTAAGGCAGGATTTAACCCAAGATCTTCCTGACTTCCTTCTATCTTTTTATAACCTATCTAACAAGTGTTCCAATATTTGTTTAAAGACATCTCAGGATAAGCCATCCCTCCCTAGATAGACCTTTCTACTCTGGTATAATCATAATCATTAGAAAGTTTCCCTTTGCACCAAGTAAAAACTATCACCCACTGCTTCTCAATATCGAGGACTATGTTAATAATCTTGAATGAAATTACTCATTTGTTGTGGGGCATCAGTGGAAGGAACGCTTGGTTGAGAGTCCAAAGACATGGCTTTAAATTCTGACCTGCCACTTAGCGCCTGTGTGACCTCATAGAAGCTACCTTACCTCTCTGATTTCAAAGTCCTGCATCTGTAATGGGGTCTCTAGCTCTAAGCTGATGATCCTATTTATTTAGGGTTAAGAGTGAGAGAAAGATGGGGGAAGGGAACAGGGGGAGAAGGAGGGGAGAAAAAGGAAGGGACAGAGACAGACACTGTAACAAAAATGGGAAGGGATAAACTGACGGCATCTAGATGGTGTGGGTTAAAGAGTGCTGAACTTGGAGTCAGGAAAATTTTAATTTAAATCCTTTGTAAAAACTTACTGCCCATGTGATCCTTGGCAAATCTTTTACCCTCTTTAACGTCAGTTTTCCCATCTGTAATATAAGAATACTGGTTTGCTTCTGATATCCCTTCTGGTTCTAAATCTATGATCCTCTGATGATGGTCAAACATAGTAAAACATTGATGCCCTTTGGGAAATGATTTCCTGGAGTCTGAAAAAAATAAATTCTATAATTATAGATGATTAGATCTGTTGGAAACCATAGTGGAGGATTAGAAAAATAACTTAGTTTTTAAATCCATATATCTGAAATATATAGGACTAGGGTCCTTGTTAACCTTTTCCAAGATCCTTTTTTAATCTTTTGTAGTGGTCATAGCCAGGAAGGAGTTGCACAAAATACTCCATTATATTTGTAGTTAAAATTGAAGGTTCACAGTGTCTCTTAACTCTTTTTTTATCCCCAGTGCTTAGCACAGTTCATGGCACATAGTAAGTAACTAATTTGTGTTTATTAATTAAGTGATTAGTTTGAGTCCCATCTCTTTTATTTACTCATTACATGGCCATGGTTAAGTCACTTTACTTATTAGGGGTTTCAGTTTTTTCATCTGTAAAAGGGCAGTAAAAGGGCCTGCTTTTCCACAGCCCTGCCAATATTTGTTATTTTCCCTTTTTTTGGGTCATCGTTGCCAATATAGTCAGTATAAGGTGTTATCTCAGAACTGCTTTACTTTGTATTTCTCTAATTATTAGAGATATTGACCATTTTAAAATAAAAATATCTATAAAGAATATTTTATAAAGAATTTGTAAAAGCTATATGTATAACCCTATGTAGACAAATATAAAAGTGGGAAATTATATAGCAAATATGTTATTAATATCTACCCTTCCATTTTCCCCACACTTTCCCCATCTTGGGGAAAGTTCCATCTTGGGGAGTTGCCCCATCTATTGATTTTTGAGGTAGAAAAAAACTGACATAGCTGGGGTCTACAGATGGATTAAACAAGATGGTAGTGTTGAACTAGCAGAAAATGAAAGCAGAGAAAAGAAAATAAAGTCACAAAGTAGGCTTTTGGGTGCTAATGGAAATAGACTTTGTCCAAGTGAAATATGTAAGTAGAATTCTATTGAAGATATTTGAAAGGCAGAATGTACAACTACCCATAAATAAGAGCCAATTTTATACTACAGCTGGCTCCTATGAACTCTGGATATTTCAATACCATTTACATAGATCATTATTCATTGGGTCCATCAGGTAGCAAAAATTGTAAACATATATATATATATATATATATATATATATGTTTGGTTTTTTTTTTTTTGCTGAGGCAATTGGAGTTAAGTGACTTGCCCAGGGTCACAGAGCCAGAGCCAGGAAGTGTTAAGTGTCTGAGACCAGATTTGAACTCAGGTCCTCCTGAATTCAGGGCTGGTGCTCTATCCACTACACCACCTAGATGCTCCTAAAACAACTCATTTGTTCAGTATCCTAGATATAACTTCTATCGGGTAGAGGCTAGGGATCTGTAGGAAGGGCCTTGGGTTCCTAGCTAGAAATTTCATGTCCAGATTCCTAGAAGACATTTCTAGATGTCTCATTGACATGTAAACTCAAAGTGCTTCCAAAGTGATCTTATCCTACTTTGTTCCAGACTTTCTTTCTTTCCAGTCCAACCAAAGTCATTCCAATTCAATCCAGGTCTATGGCTCCAAATTTATTTTGCCAGTTACTTGATTGAAATTAGTTAATGATGATTCCTAGTAATAAAAAGATATTAAATCACAAAAATTTGTTTTTAATGTGCATTCAAATATTAGAAAAATGGGAATGTGCATTTTATAAGGCTTTTCAGCAATCATTTAAAAAGCTTTTAGTTATCTGAAAACTTCAGTAGCCAGAAAATCACAGTTCCCAAACATCCTGTTGAATCACTGTTTTACTTTTCCTAAATGAATCAAGTTGGTTTTATAGGAAATAATGAAAAATCAAATAAGAAGTAGTCTTCAGAGTACTTCTGAAGTTCAAAATTAAATCTGGGACAGGAGAATGGGAGGACTAAATGAATGGATAATTGCATTTGGCTTTCCAGAACAGGTTCATTAGCAGTAGATCAACACGCCTGTTTTTCCACAGCCCTGCCAACATTTGTTATTTTCCTTTTTTGGGTCATATTTGCCAATATAATTGGTATAAGGTGTTATCTCAGAACTTCTTTGCTTTGCATTTTTCTAATTATTAGAGATATTGAATATTTTTAAAGAAAAATATCTATGAAACATATTTTATGAAGCATTTGTAAAAACTATATATGTAACTGTATATAGACAAATATAAAAATGGGATAGTTCTTGCCTTTGAGGAGCTTATGTTCTATCAATAATAGAGAATGAAGAGCTAAGGCAGAAATACATTTGGCCAAGTTTCCATTTAATGTTACATGCATTCACAGGTACCTTCCACCTACTTTATCTCTGTATAGATTTTGCTTGTATTAAAACATAATAGAAAGACAGCTTGAGGAGCCTTACTGTGATGGTCCAGTCTAGCTCCTCTGAAGGGCTCAGAATAAGTCCTTAAATGCGAAGGTCTGGGCTAGCTTCTCTGAACAGCTCAGAATAAGTCCTTGTCAGGATAAGCCCAAGTCCTTGCCTCACATTGTGGATGCCAATTTGTAAAGTTCTTGAATTATGAGGGTCTGGTTGTCTGCTCAATTATAATCCTTCTCTGGGAGGAGATCTGTAAAATCTTTTCCTCTGTGTGCAGGTTTCTTGGGAGCTCTGAATCTCCTCCAACTCTTGTCCTTCCTCAAATCAGACTGGTCTCCTTTCAGCCTGCCTGGCATCAAGACTTTATCCCAGAATCAATTCTCCCAGACCCAATGCTGCCCTTCTTTTATCCTCCCAGAGAATGGGCGTGAAAGGACTCAACGGGGTGTGGAGAAATACTTCCACCAATGAACTTGCTCCTCTTAGAATTCCTAAGGTATAAATTCCCTTTAAAGGCCCGAACCAAAGGTCTGAGCCAGAGAGCTATCAAGTCAACCTGAGTTCTCACCCTGTAATTGTCCAGACAACCTGAATTCTCACCTTGTCACTGTCCAGACAACCTGAGTTCTCACCTGGCAATCCTAACACCTTACAAGCTCAGTGGACCCTTTTTGAGATAGGAAAACTGAGGAAACTATATAGTTATTAGGATGTTGTCACTTCCTTTTGAATTTAAGATCATTAAATTCTGATGGACGTGGCTCTCTTCAACAATGAGATGATTCAAACCAGTTCCACCTGTTCAGTGATAAGAGAGCCATATACATTCAGAGAGAGGATTTGGAAACTGAGTGTGGACCACAACATAGCATTTTCACTCTTTTTGTTGTTTGCTTGCATTTTGTTTTCTTTCTCAGTTTTTTTCCCTTCTTGATCTGATTTTTCTTGTGCAAGATAACTGTATAAATATGCATATGTATTGGATTTTACATATATTTTAACATATTTAACATGTCTTGGATGACCTGCCATCTACAGAAGGAGGAAGGGGGAAAGAGGGGAAAATTGGGAACAGAAGGCTTTGCAACAGTCAATATTGAAGAATTACCCATGCATGTTTTGTAAATAAAAAGCTTTAATTAAAAAAAAAAAGAATTTAAGATCATTGAAGGCAGTGTCTACTTTTGCCCTTAGTAACTCTTGCTCTTACATAGTGCCCAGTCCATAGTTAAAGCTTAATGAATTCTCTCTGTCTGCTGAGAACCACATCTGATAATGAGTTTTATACCTGCTATTTCACAAACCTTAAGGCAGAATAGAAATGCTAGTTGTTTTTTGGTGTTTTTTTTTTGTTTTTGGTTTTTGTTTGTTTGTTTGTTTGTTTTGTTTTGTTTGTTCTAGATGGCATAGTGTATCAAGGTATCAACTTGGAGTTAGGAAGATTTGAATTCAAATTCTGCTCCAGACACTTACAAATTCCTAACCTTAGTCAAATTACAAAGCATTTTTGTACCTCAATGTCCTCATCTTTAAAATGAAGATAATCATCACCTCTACTTCACAGTGTTGTTTTAAAGATCTAATGAAGTATATGTAAAAAGTATCTTGCAAATTTTAACATATATACATATCAGCTATTATGGTTATTTACTCACAGAATAATATTAATAACACATATCATTATAGCAAACCCCCTTTCAAATATCTCAATTTATATTCACAACAACCCTAGAAGATAGGGGCTATTATTGTCTTCATCTGGATCAGGAAAACTGATATGAGGAAACTGAGGTAGACAGAAATTAAGTGACTTTTTCAGGGTTACACAGCTAGTACGTGACTTAGAGTGGATTTGAACTCAGGTCTTTCTGCCTTCAAGTCCAGAAATCAATCTATTGTACAACCTAGATCTCATGTCTTTGGTGGACTCCGTTGCCGAGACTTCACTTTCATCATCTCATATGGCATTAGATAATTGTGAATTCAAAGTGGTTTACTTTCTACTTTACAAAATAACACTCATTCAGAGGTGAGTTTTGTAAAGGACAATTATATTTGTAAAGTATAGCTAGATTCTCTCTCTCTTTTTTTGATGGAAATTTTCTCCCAGGCTAATCAAAACTCCCAGAAGCCAATGACTTTCTTTTTTCCCTCAGTATCTCCATTATCTCGTGCAGTGTCATGTATACAGTAGGTGTTTAATATATGCTTTTCCAATTAAATTCACTTGAATTTTTAGAAGAAAAATATTATAGAAATGTAGACTACTTTTACGGAAGCATGGATATGATATTAAGGTAAAATGAAAAAAAGGCAAGTTTTGATTTCACTTATAAAACTAACTTGTTTCCTCACCTGTCTTGTATAGTCAAGGTTGTTCATTACATTTAATCAGAATTCAGATGTTTTCAGTGTTGGTTTCATTTATTATTTTAGGTATTATGTATATTGCTCTCCTGGTCCTGCTTAATTTCCCTTTGTCCCATTTCTCACAGATTCAATGATCCTCTCTTTGCACATCATTCTCAGATGTATTTTTCTAGCTCTAACGTGTCTCCTGATCTCTACTGGGGAAGTGACATATACACAGAAAAATAAATACAGAATATATTCATAATCATTTTTGAGAAGGTTTTAGTAACTTGGAGAGTAAGGAAAAGCTCAAAGGACAGTAAAGTGTAAGAAGCCTGCAACACTGGGCATGAGCTAGATTGAAAAAGGGCTTTAAATTCTAGATAGGGGAGTTTCGATTTTATCCTAGAGTCCATAGGGACTCACTGGAGCTTCTTGAGCAGGGGAACAATGTGTTCTAGTGCCTGTTCTTTAATTTAGTAAAATCACTTTAGTAATTTGGGAGGATGGATTGAGGAAGAGAGAGATTGAAGGTAGGAACCTCAATAGGAGCCACTGGAATTTGTTGAATGGGGGAATGACATAATCAGACCTGCATTTTAGGAAGAACCATCTGACAAATGAGTAGAAAAATGGATTGGAGTGGGGGAAAAACTCGAGACAGGAGAGACTAATCAGCAGGCTCTGAAATAATTTAGGCATGAAGTAATGAAATCTGCATTAGATACCAGACCTAACACTGTATCTGGTACACAGCAGGTAGTTAATAAATGCTTTTTTTGAATAAATGATGCTCTTAATGAGACTATGTGGGAGAAGTGCTGGAGAATGTTGACTGATGTGCCATCTTTGGGTAATCTGTGGATTTCTTTTAGCCATTGTCTTGTATTCTTCCAATACCTTATAGAGGCAAAAAAGTTGAGTGGACTCAGAAGATAAAGTTCCCCAGTGGCTGCCCTACTTCCTACCTCTAATTTCTTTGGCAGATCTGGCTAAGATTTATTGCATATCTTTGATTAAGATTGAGATCAACTAGGTAGCTCCATTTGCATAGTGTATTGGGACCTGGAATCAGGAAGACTCATTGTCCTGAGTTAAAATCTGCCCCCAGACACTGACTACCTGAATGACCCTGGACAAGTCACTTACCCATGTTTTCCTCAGTTTCCTCTCCTATAAACCTGGAGAAGGCAAGGGAGAGATATTCCAGTATCCCTGTCAAGGAAATCCCAAATAGAGCCACAAAGAATCAGACATAATGAAAAATGACTCCACTAGGCAACATTTTCTCAGGAGATGCATTGAGGACCATGTTGAACATGGAAGAAGAAGGCCTGAATTGAAATCTTCCTTAGAAACTTACTATTTGTATGATCTTTAACAAATGACTTCACACTTCTGTGCCTCAGTTGTATCAAATGTAAAATGACATTGTCCCGGAGATCCTCTCCAGCTCTGAATCTTGTATAACCATGAAGCTCACTCTTTGTCTTAATAGTAAAACTGGGAAATGGCATTAAGATTGGGGAGAGGGAAAGTTGACATTTTTTACAATGTCAAAATGTTCAAGAGAAGAAGATTAAGAGGTAGGGCTTCTATGAATTTCTGTTGAGAAAAAAAATCCATATATGGTAGTTATGAAAAAGGGTTGAGAAATAAAAAACCCTACATGTCTCTATTTGACATTTTAAAAATTAATTTGTGGAGCCTGAGAACTCTTAATTGTATAAAACATATTCAGGCCTTTAAAAATGTTCCACTAGGTTCAGGAAGCATTTGCTGGTGATGAACTCATTAATTTGCCTATTAAGGCATTATTTATAGAAGGAATTTTATCTGAATAATTACCAGTATTCTCCCTGTTGGATTGTGGTTACAGACAATGTGTATCCCTCCAGCTTTCAGAGAAGAATCATTTCTAGCTTTCTCACCAATGAGTGTATTGATTTTGAGTATGTGCCCAATTATTAATACTTAGAAAAAAAAAAGGTGTTGTTTTGTTTGTTTGTTTGTTTGTTTGTTTGGTGTTTGTGTGTATGTGTTGATGTCGTTGTTGTTGTTGGCTTTTTTAGGAGAAACTGGCCAAAAGTCATCATCCTGAAGACAGTTTTTTCTTGGAGCAGCTCTTTATTTCAGCTTTCTTGCCTTTAGGCACATGGTTAAAGAATGATAATATACTATTATTATATTGCTGAGTTATAGATCTTTTGCTCAAGCTGGCTATTGATTTAAATTGATGGTAATTCCTTGCACTTATTCATCTTTTTGTCAAATTTTGATACACATTATGTAATTAAGTGACCCTGAGTCTTTTCTAAAAAAAAAAAAAAGAGATTAATATTGTCAATGAATGCTTTTTCTCCAAAAATTTTTTTAAAAAAGAAAAATAATCCCTTCTATCTATGTCTATTCATTTATTCATTGATATTAACTCATGTGTTGTAGATGGTTGTGCTGGTATTTTTGCCTTCAGTTCCATGTAACAAACACTTATTTAGCTCTCTGGACAAAATCTTGAGGAAATGGTGGCGGAAATGAAAATCCTTGCCCCATGGAGCTTGTTTTCTTCCAAAATAAAGCAAAATAAGAATAGATCAATCAATATGAATTCTATAGGATAGAAAACACTAAGATTTCAATTGAATAGTTTGGCAAAATTTTATTAAATGCCTACTCAAGGCTAGTGATTAGAAATATAGACAAAAATGAAACAATCCCTGCCTTCAAGAAGTTTCTTCTTGACAGACCAAATATAGCATTACAGCATCACAGAATTTATATGATGGAGGGGATTTCAGCAAGCATCTGTCTTGTTGAGCTCATGAAGAATACTTGTTATAACCTATTTGTCTCCTTGTAGATCTCTGAGAAGGAGGAATCCACTGTGACTTCTTGGGGTCAAGCCTTCTACTTGTGGACAGCTCAGATGCTTAGGAAGCTTTTCCTGACTTCAGCTTTCATTGATCTCTCTGTAACTTCGACTTTCTGGGGTCCAACCTCTTCTCTTCTCTTATTTTTGACATCCCTTCAGGCACCTCTATTATCGCTCCCTCTACATCCCTGGAACATGAGTTGTTCTTTCTCCAGGCTAAAGATGGCTCATTCCTTCAACTTCCTATGCCATGAACTTAATGACGTTCATTATCATGGTTGTCCATCTTAGGTAGTATTGTTGAACTGATAATACTCCAGAAATACAAAGAAAAAGTATGGATGGACTATCATCTTCTCATTCATGGTAGCTCTGTCTTGCCTTGTGCAGTGAAGCAGGAATACTGCTGATGCATATTGAGCTTACCGTCCACTAAAGCCCCTAGATCCTTTTCAGAACAAGATGTCTATCCATGCACTCCCTGCTTTTATTACTGGAGGTGATTGTTTGCACCCAAGCATAAGACTTTACATTTATCCTGATTGAATTTCTTCCTGCCAGATGCAACCCAATGCATTCACCTGCTAAGAGCCATTTGGATCCGTCTTACATACAGATAAATACATTAGAAAAAAGGTCCAGAAATTCATTGTTATAGGAATCATAGGGTTAGAATTGGAGGAGACCGTATGGCAGTAGTCCTCAAACTTTTTAAATAGGGGGCCAGTTCACTGTCCCTCAGACTGTTGGGGGCTGGAATATAGTAAAAACAAAAACTCACACTCTGTCTCCGCCCCTCAGCCCATTTGCCATAACCCAGCGGGCCGCATAAATGTCCTCAGCGGCTGCATCTGGCTCTCAGCCGTAGTTTGAGAACCCCTTCCTTATGAGATGGATCAGCCCTCTTGTTTTACAGAAGAGGAAAGTAAACATGTGAGGAGTTAAGTGAATGATTCAAAGTCATTCTGGTGATAAGTACCATCTGGTGAAATTTCATCTTAGGTTCTTGGACTTATAAGCTATCCTCTTTCCCTTGTACCACTCTGCCTTCTTAATAAATAAATATATATATATATAATATACTTTCATATTTTATTTATAGGATACCTATTGTCAATAGGATATATTATCTGTGTTTTTATGTATAGATATATAGATATATAATTAATATATACATATATTCACAAACAATCTGGGTATTAGTCCCACCGCCACATTCTAGGGCTGTGCATACAAAAGTAAAACTAAAACACTTAAGAGGTTGATATTATACAGAGGATACGACATGTTCCCAAGTAATCATATGCATTTTATGCAAAAACAATACAAAATAATTTGAAGAGTGAGAAAATACTAATCCTGGGGCATTGAGAAAAAGCTTCTTTGTCCATTGCTGCCACAACAGAGAGTTCTGAGAAAGAAATGTGATTTTCCCTCTGTATAATTTCCCCCCTGGCAGGCTGCTGTTGACAACTCCAGCAGTCCTGAGCCTGGGCAGGTGTGATCAGATTAGCAGTGACAATCTCATGGTAGCTGTTGTAACACTTTATGGAAACACATTCTGCCTCTTTACTCTTATGTGCATCTAGAGCAATGTTTTCAAAACTGATTTGGCCACGGAACATTCTGAAGCATGACACAACAGAATTGTCTTATAACTTGCGAGCTCAGAGGGATATCAAAAATGTCATTTAGTCCTGGGGCTCTTAACCTTTTCTCTTTCATGGACGCCTGTGGCAGACAAAGGAAGCTGTGACCCCTTTCTCAGGATCATGTTTTTAAAAACATAAAATAGAGGCTTCCAAAGGAAACCAGTGATTTTGAAGAGAGCTACCAAAAATATTTAAAAATCAATTTCATGGATCCCAAGTTGTCACCTAATCTAATTTGTTTTAGAGAGGAAGGTGAGAGTCGGAGAAAGGATGGGTCTCATACAGGCCATGAGTAGAAGAGATGAAACTCCAGCCCAAGTCTTCTGCCCCCAAGCCAGGCCTTTTTCACCATCTTTATACATGTTTATCTGGGGGACTCTATCAGGAATACCCTTCTGGTAAGAAGGTATTGGGGAGATTTTGGAGCAACGTTAGAGGAAATGATCTATTTTCAGTATCATCCATTTAATAAATATAATTTGAGGTTTAGGATAAATGATTTATAACTAATAATAATGAGAAAAATAATAAAATGAAAATAATATTGAAATATAAGTAATAATAATAACTCATAACTAATAATAAAAATAATGTGAATAAAGGTGATGGTGTAGTGGATAGATTATAGGTTCAGAAAGACCTGAATTCAAATTTGCCTTTAGACACTTAGCTGTGTGAGCCTGGGTGAGTCTGCTTGCCTCAGTTTCCCCAAATGTAAAACAAGGAGAAAAGCACCTTCTCCCCAGGGCTATTTTAAGAATTAACTGAGATAATAGTTGGCATTATGCCAAATAAATGCTTATTTTTTCCCTCTAAAATAACAATAATAATCATAATAACTAATATTGTTTCACTTTAAGGTTTGAAAACTGATTTGCATCTTTTATATCTTTTGAGCAGAGCTTTAGAGCTGGCAGGGACCTTGGAAGGTTAATTTTTAATTTATGAATTTATTTTAATATACACTGCTTTATGAATCATATTGGGAGGGAAAACAAAAGGGAAAAACTATGGAAGAGAAGAAAAAAAAACAGAAAAAAAAGAAGTGACCATAGCATGTGCTGATTTATATTCAGTCTCCATAGTTCTTTTTCTAGATGTAGATAGCTGGGGCAGCTAGGTGGTGCAGTGGATAGAGCACCAGCCCTGAATTCAGGAGGACCTGAGTTCAAATCTTACCTCAGACACTTAACACTTCCTAGCTGTGTGACCCTGGGCAAGTCACTTAACCCCAGCCTGGGGGTGGAGGTGGGGAATAGATGTAAATAGTGTTTTCTGTCCAAAGTCTATTGGGATTCCCTTGGATTTCTGAACCACTGAGAAGAACCAAGTCTTTTCTGGTTGATCACTGCACATTCTTGCTGTCATTGTGTACAATGCATTCCTAGTTCTGCTTGTTTCTCTCAGCATCAGTTCATGTAAATCATCCCAGGCCTTTCTAAAATCAGCTCATTCATTATTTATAAAATAATAATATTCCATTAGCTTCATGTACCACAGCTTGTTCGGTCATTCCCCAATTTATGGGCATCTGTTCCTTTTCCAGTTCTTTGCTACCACAAAAAGAGCCACTACAAACATTTTTGCACATGTGGGTTCTTTTCCCTCCTTTATGATTTCCTTCGGATACAAACCCAATAGTGGCACTGATGAGTCAAAGGGATACGCAGTTTTGTAGCCCATTGGGCAGAGTTCCAGTTTGGTCTCCAGAATGGTCATCATTTTATACAGATAAGAAAATTCAGTCACAGAAAGTAGAAATCACTTGCCAAGGGTCATAGAGGCAGTAAGTAGCAGAGCTGGGATTCAAACTCAGGTCCCATAGTCCAAATCAAGCACCTCACTCTGCCAAGCTTAACAATTTATAGGGGAAACAGAGATTCATCAAGTCCAGAGCTGGGCAAGACCTCAGAGGCATCTAGATGACCCTCTTTCCTTTTACAGTTGAGGAAACTGAGGGCTCTAGTGGTCAAGTGATGCCCAAGGTCACACAGGTGGCAGGGACCATTTTCTTAAAACCTCTTGTGAACTCAAGGGTTTCATGAAACACATTTTGGGAAAGTGGTCGATAGCTATTTTTATTGTGATAGCAATCTCAATTTTGATTTTTTGAAAAGTGATCGAATATATGAGGTAGGTGGACAATGGGGATGAGACCTAGATTATGAGCTTGAGGGATGAGGAGGGTGTTGATGTGTTTGATAGCAACAAGAAAGTCAAAAAGAGAGGAGAGTTTTGAATGAAATTCAGTTGCTTTGAACGTGTTGAATTTGAGATATTTTGGGAATATCTGGTTCAGAACTCAAGGTTTTGAAAGGCAGTTGTCAATCTATGGCAGAGATCTAGGTCAGGGTTGTATATGTGGATATGAGATATACTGCATAGATACAGGCAGGCTGTGAGAACCTGTCTCTTAGTACTCTAAGCTGCTTTCTAAGGCTGCCAGTCAGAGACCAGGAGCTAATCTACATTGTTATGGGATGTTCTAACACCAATACATCACAAAAATGGACCCTATTCTTAGCCATACAGGGCATAGCTAGGGGTAAAGCATGGATGTTCCAAAAAGGCAGCTTAGATATAATATTAAAACCCACTGAGAGCTGTCCAAAAATGGGGTGAGCGGTCTTGGAAAGTGGCAAGGTTCTTTCTTCAAAAGGCTTCAAGCAAAGGCTAGACAACTAAGTGACATGTATGGTACCCTGGGGATTCCTTTTATATATGGGATAAAGAAGATGGCCATCAAGGTTCCTTCCATCTCTCAAATCTTGCCTTGGCTGCATTAATTGCAGGCTACACATGATTCAGAAGCAGGAGACCCCCTCAGAACACTATCCACAGGTGGTTAGATGTTGGACATTGTTCTACTTTTTATAATTGCACCATGGCATGATGGGAAAAACTTGGAAATGGAATCACAGGCTTTGGATTCAAATCCAAGCTCTCCTAATCAGTAGCTGGAGGATCTTGTGTTAAGTCACTTCACCAGTAAGCCTCTGTTTCCTCATCTATAAAGTGGGATTGTTAACATAGACACCGCCCATCTATCAGGGTAGAAATACTCTAGAATTGCCTCTTATTATCAGTACAGAATTCCTGCAAGTTACTCAAGGCCACCTTCATCTCCATTTACAATAATTGTTTTTGTTTTTTTTTTTTAAAGATGGGGTGGAAGAGGGAATTACACAAGTAAATATGGTAATCTTTAGCCAAAACATTTCTGTGAAGCATAAATCTGAGGTTTAACAAAAAAGCTTTTTCTTGAGATGAATGAGAACTAGTGAAGAGACAATTAAAGTGATGAGGTTGGATAATTGGAATAGCTGTGTTTTTCAATTAAAATTATTTTTCTTCCAACCTCTAACATTTCATAAATAGAGAAATGACAGATAGATAATAGAGAGGTAGATAGATGAAAATAGAGTTTTTATTAAGCACTATGTGCCATAATGGACAGCTAGATAAGTGCTACAGTAAATCGAACATTAGACTTGGAATCAAGTAGACTCATCTTCCTGAGTTCAAATCTTGCCTCAGACATTTCTTAACTGTGGCACCCTGAACAAGTCACATAACTCTATTTGCCTCAGTTTCTTCATCTGTAAAATTAGCTATAAAAGGAAATGGCAAATTTCTGTGATATCTTTGCCAAGAAAATTGCAAATGGGGTAACAGAGTCAGCCATGGCTGAATAACATGTGCTGTGTTAGAGATACAAATATCAGCATGACAGTCCCTTCTCAAGGAACTAAGGGGGAAGGTAATAGCCAAAGTGGGACTGGAAATTGGATGAATGTCGTCTATGTTGAGGCAAGCCAGTGAGGAAGAGAAGTCCAGAGAATGAGTTGGAGAGATAATTATATAATGCATGACTGTGGTTCTCTCTGAAATGATGGAAACAGAGGCAACCATTGAGAGGAAAGAACCTTAAGTTGATATTTCTCAAGGAGCAGAATGATTGCCTCAGTTTCCTCATCTGTAAAATGATCAGGGAAAGGCAATGACAAAGACTTTTTTTTTGCTAAGAAAACCCTAAATGGGGTCATGGAGAGTTAGACATGACTGAAAGAGCTGAAAAACAAACAAGTGATGGAGATCTCACTATTACATATCCATACCACTTTTGCAAAGCTATAATTGTTAAAATGTTTAAATTAGAATTTTAAAAACTATATAGCAAATTAAAATCTAACTCACTGTAACTTCAGTCTCTTGTTGTCTGGGATCCAACAAAGTTATGATTTTATGACCTTGAAAGTCCTCTTTCTGATTGAAATCTTTGATCCCATAAACCTAAATCTTACTTCTACTCCATTAAAATAAAGCTCCTCAAAACTTCTTCCCCAACCTGCTCTGCTCAGCACTTACCTGTGAGCTCCTCTCATTTTTTCATTCATGTCAATCACTTTTCTCCCTCTAGGTTATAAGGTCTTTATGGGCAGAAACAACATCTGCCCTTTCTTTTGTATTCTATACTGCAAGAGGATCGTTAGCCTGGATGGAATAAATGAGGAGCTCACTGGAAATCCATAGTTAGGTGAATTCTGTATCCTTCCCCTAGTTGTTTCTGTTGCTCAGGAACTCGGTTCATCATTTCTGCCTGCCCAGGAGCCCCGCTGCTGCATCCATCAACCCCACAGCCCATCTCAGCTTACATATGTTGTATCCGCCAGCCACACTCATAAACTGGCAGCTGGGGAACAAGGTTTTCCTGAGTAGAATATTTTTGCTTCATTGATTTTCTCTGCTGTCTGTGTCAGGTGAAGCAGGTCATTGGCAGTGATTTCTCTTTCTCTCTCTCTCTCTTTCTCTTTCTCTCTCTCTTTCTCTCCCTCCTTCCTTCCTTCCCTCCTTTTTTCCTTCCTTCCTTCCATCCTTCCTTCCTTCCTTCCATCTTTCCTTCCATCCTTCCTTTCTTTCCTTCCTTTTTCTCCCTCCCTCCCTCCTTCCCCCTCTCCCTTCTTTCTTTTCTCCATTATTATACTACTTTAAGGCTTGTATGAATGAACAGATATGATCTCATTTGCTGATCCTCACAACAGATCTGGGTGGCAAAAGGCTATTCCCTTCTCCCTATTTTACAGTTCAGGAAAATGAGGTAGACAGAAGTTAAGTGACTTATCTAGGGTCACGTAGCTGGTGTGTATTTGAGACTGGAGTTGAACCCAGCTCTTCCTGACTCCCAGTCTAACACTTTATCATTTTATATTTAGCTTGAAGAAGCTTTAGAACTTGTCCCATCCAGGTATTTTACAAAAGGGGCCCAGAAAAATCCCATGTCTTGCTCATGGTTGCATAGGTAGCAAGGAATACAACTGGTATTGGAATCCAAGCCTCAGCTTCTTCATCCTTTGTACCCCTCAAACCTCCTCCCAGCATTCCTGTGGATCCCCAGGTCTCCATTATGACATCCATGGTCACTATTGGTCAAAGGCAAAGGTTAAGCTAGCAAGGGACCTCTTTGAACGTAACAATACTGGTCCTTTGATAATAGAGATATGGAAAAATAATAACAACAATGGCAATGATAAATGTATTTGTGATCAGATTATATGTAGTGAGTGTATATATATATATATATATATATATATATATATATATATATATATATATATATATATAAATGGATATGTATGCATAGCTGTGTATAGAGTCTTTTCAAATGTGGATGTGTTTGTGCATGTGTGTGTGTGTGTGTGTGTGTGTGTGTGTGTGTGTGTATCTGTATTTCTGATTTATGTGCATGACCTTTGAGTTCATCAGGCAGGTAGGTAATACAAAGCAACTAATGGAAAGTAGAGAAAGTGTTGTACTTGGAGGCAAGAAAACCCGAGTTCAAATTCAACCTCTGACACCTACTAGCTGTATGACCCTGGAAAGTTACTTAATCTCTGTCTGCCTCTGTTTCCTCATTTATAAATGGGGTTAACAATGTCTCATTCCAAAGCTTATTGTAAACATCAAATGAAACCTTGTTTACAAATTTAAAGCTGTATATAAAGTTCGCGGTAGTTACCATCATTGTTATTTCCATAAAGAACTTCTAGTGAGTCCCCACATTTGTCTCCTAGAGCCTGGAAGGTTTTCCTGGGACAGTGAGAGGTGAGGACTTTGGGGCCTGTAGTGAGAATGGGGTACAGCCACAGCCTGAGCTTCTTTCCTCCTTCTGCTAAGGAGATACTGAGTCCATTGAGTGGTAGGGTGGCTAAAATTGGGGACACCTGGGACCACATCCTGCCCCAGATGCCTAATAGCCGTGTGAGCCATGGCAAGTCATTTTATGTTTCCTTATCTGTAAAACTGGGTTAATAATAATATTTATCTCCCAGGCTTGGCCTGTGGTGAGGATGAAATAAGAGAACGTAGGCAGAGTGCTTTGCAATCCTTAATACATTAAATAGATGTTGGCTATTATTGTTGTTAGTTATAAATATGCATATATGTGTAATGTCTATATATATATACTCTCATCTACATATAGAATGTTATATATAATAAATTTTACTATATAACATAACATGCTATATAACATCTACATATAATACAGATATATATGCTTCATTAGATTATAAGCTCCTTGAGGGCAGGAACTGGTTTCTTGCGTCTTTTTGTATCCTCAGCACAACATCTAGCACACAATAGGTGCCTAGTAGTTTGCTGAATTGTATTTAATGTGCACGTAGTCATGTGGGCAATATATGTGCATTATGATTCATAAGTATATTAGTGTGTAGCATATATATGTGTGTGTATATGTATAAATACATATACATATATAAAAATACATATATATATACATATACATATATACGTATATATGTATATATGTGTATATATATATGTATATATATGTATATATGTGTGTATATATGTATATATATATATATATATATTCTGCCTACTATATACATATGTATACACTGGGTGTCCACAGAATACAATGGCAAACACACAGACACGTACACACACATGCACATACACTCACATTCTCCTATATGAACTCTCAAATGCCCAGCTGAAGTAAGTGTTCCTTTGTTACCTCTTATTATCCCAGAGTGGACCTTGGGTCCTTAAAGGCTGTTCTAACGGGTTCCATGCTAGACGAGGTTCGACTTTGTCATGGCTTCTGTCCATTGTCCAAAGACCAGCCCGGCTATGGGCAGAGAGGAAAGGCTCCATGTCTAGAGTGTTCAAACCCACTGACAAGATGAAGGGGTTGGGGGTAGGGGGACCAGGAAGACTTAAGAAGGCAACAGAAGCTGGCGGACTATATAGCCCACTGGCCAAAGCCCATCGTGAGATTTTACATTTTAAAATAAAACTGGATTTTAAAATGGAAAGACCATCTGTAGCTCCCGGGCCATACAAAAGCAGATTTGGGGGCGCGGGCTCTAGTTCCCTGACACTTGGTTGAGAGGAGAAGGGGCCAGATCTGGAGTCGGGAGATGCATGTTCCTTCCTCGGACTCGTTCTAGCTGTGTACCCCTGGGCAAGTCCCTTACACTTTCTGTGCCTCATCTGTAGAATGAGAGTGTTTTATGTGATATCATCTAAACTCCATTCCCAATATAAGGCGTGGGGGATTGTGGTCTTCGGCAGAACGTGTTCTTCAAACTGTTTATGTGACCACGGGGACCTTTTAGCTCCCATGTTTACTGACTGCTCGTTTTTCATGTAGTGTTCACATAGCACAAATATACATATTATATACTAGGTATACATATATAATTATATACATGCATATATAGTGGCCATCTATTATATATGTATGCATAGCCTGATGAAGTGTGCCTCTATGCACTGCATGTATGCATTTGGGTCTGTGTGGTTTTACATGTCTGAGTGTTTTGGTGGGGAATAGAATGTTAAGGCTTTTGTGGGTAGGTTGATTTTAAGCCTATTCTCACATATTCTCAATAATTTCTTCAGAAATAAGGATACAAAATCATTCAGTTAACTTGTATAAATATTTTTTTCAGCGCTTCTCATACATGTCACGTTGCTAGGAACCAGGAGTGTTACCAAAACAAATGAGAACTGTTTCTGGCCTTGAAGAAACACCCAACGGAGGTGGCCGAATAACTGCTGTTATAAAGAGTTTTAGGGTTTCCAAATCACATTTCTCAAATCTGGACATCTGCCTGTTGATGGTAACATGGGCAGGTGTGGGCTGGTCTCCAGCCTGAGCCTTTGCCTTCCTTACCTGGGTAGCCTCGAGCCCTGGTTTCATCTAGAACTCATTTCAGGTGCCACCTTCTTGCCATAGGAGGACTTTCCTTGACTTCCACCATGTCTCCTATCCCACGTCCTGCAAAGTGGCCGTCCTTCTAATTTGTAATCTTAAGGTCTTGTGTTTATTTCCTGATTTCTTTCCTTGGTGTCCTTCCTGTGACAGATGGGGAGGGGGTACAGGGTGCCACAGAGAGGGCACCAGCTTGTGTTAGTATAGAACTGCCACACCCAGCAGTTCCCCATTGTCATGACCTCATCTCTCCTCCATTAGAATGTGAGACCTTGAAGACCCCAATTGTTTTTGCCTCTTGGATGGCCCAGATCTTAGCATAATGCAAGGTATACAGTAAGCACTTAACAAAAGTTTGCCTGCTTGATTGAATATAGTGCGTAATTGTTATGTGCTAGGAAAGGCCCGGCCTATGGGGTACAGAATCTCAGAAGGGGACTGGCAGACTAGAGAAAACTCCATAATGAAGGGAGCTTTTGAGATGGGCCCTAAAGAAGGGTGACCGGGTGTGATTCCTGGCCCTGATACTTACTATGGGGGGATCTTGGACAAGTAATTTTCTCCTCTGGATTTTAATGAGATCGGATGGTCTTTGAGGAGCCTTCCAGCTCTAAACCTTTAGTTGTTAGGGTGCACAAGGGGCAAGCAGTCACAGAGCCAGGAAAACACAGACATGTGACAAGGGGTCAGGCTGCCCAGGGGCAGAGGTGTGAGCTTGGAGATTGGCAGTGTCCACACAAACTCAACAGGCAGCTTCCCCTGGAAGTGGAGCCTTTACATTGCAGGTTGTATCTCTCTGGGATGTCATTGTAGGTGCAAGTTCAGAAGAGACAGGTGGAACAGCCACAGTCATAGTAATTCTGCTCAGGAGAATGTCGTTATGTAACTGCCGTGTGGTTCTTCCCTCAGAGACAGAGAGAAGCCTTTGTAATGAGTTGTTGGTGGCTTGGGGTCCCAGCCCTATCGTGGGAAAGGTCACTCTTTCTTGCATGGCCTGGCTCTCCTGCCATGAGCACAAGAAAATTCAAAGGATTGGGTGGGACATGGCCTTCCTTGTCACAATTCAATCCACAGAACCCCACTGCCTGGAATGGGGGAGGCCACCAAAATTTAACTAAACAAGCAGAAGAATAAACAAATAAGCAAACAAATGAGCAAAAAAAGCAATTAATTCATTAAGTAATAAATGTAAAACAATTAATTCATTGAGGAACAAATGTAAAGCACAAAACATGTGGAGGAGGAGAAGAATGGTAAGAAGGCAAGAGTCCCATCAGCTGCCTAAGTGATCTTCCAAAAGCCCAAGTCTGGCCATTTCCTCCCACTCAGTCAACTTCATCAACCTCCTCTTGCCTCTAGTATCAGATGTAAAGATTCCCTTTTGGCTTTTCAGACTGCCTTTCCTGTCTCTAATGTCTTATACTGTCCTGTACCCTACAGTCTAGTGACATGCATTTCTAGGCTTTTTATCTCCTCTTACTGAGTGTCTCCCCTCTCTAGAACACCCCCTCTCCTTGCCTCCACTCCCTGAGCTCCCTTTAAAACTCATCTCTCCCCGGTGGCCTTTGCCCTCCAAATTTGCCTCCCAGAATATACCAAATGTGTCATATATGTTCATAGTGCTTTGCATCTGGTTCCGCGCATTGGACTCAGATTCTCAAGGGCAGGAACTTTGTATCCCTAGAACTCAGTGCATTCTGTGGGGTATGAGAAGGATTTCACAATGCTTGTTGGACTAATTATGAAAAAATTGATTATGAAGCATATTTCAGTGCTTTTATAGAGGAGTTAGTTATGGAAGCATTAATGACCCAGGGTCATCACCACAGAGCATCCTGGGAAGGATTGGAATCCAAACTCCTGACTCCGACATCACTGTGCTGGCTACTGTTTCAATCTCAATCCTGCACTAATTGGAATTTATGTGCAATACAATATTATTAATTTAAATCATCAATTAATGAGCCTTATTTGTTAAATGCCTGTGTTCTAGCCAATGTGCCAAGCACTGTGCCAAGAAAAAATGGTTCCTGCCTTCCAAACCCTTGTATTCCAGTGGAGGAAAGGACACAATATAAATGGGTTCATACAAAATGCGTTTAGAATCCATGGAAGTAAATCTTAGAAAGATAAGTGGCCTGAGTTCAGACAGTGACCCAGTTTAGTCAATACACTTTTACTGAGTACCTACTCTGTGCCTGGCACTGTGCTAAGTGCTGACTCAAGGAAGCCTATGGAAGCCCTTCTCCCATGCTCCTTTGAGTCAAAGACAGAAAAATGAATTCTGAGCTTTGTCTGGAGAATCCAAGCTCAGTGATCTGGAGACTTTGAGAATGGGCTGGAGACAAAGGGCACCCCTTGTTAGCTAGACTGGATTCAAAGACAAGTCACTGGAGGATTGGTTATTGGAAGACAATCATTTGTTTCCATAAGGACTCTGGAGAATACACTGATGAGATGTAGAAAGGTTGGGTTGGGCAGCAGTGGAGGGAGAGCTCAGTGGGACCAAATTAGCAGTCCTCCACGTTTTGTGGTAATTTGCTCATAAATTATGTCCTCATGTCAGAAAAAGAATTCATCTCCATGCTCACTCTAAATTCCAACATATTGAAATAATTAGTTTCATTCATGTGAGTGTTATTAGAATTTGAACTAGTGAACAATTGAGTCTTCAAAATACATGGGTAATTTGGATTACTGAAGGAGGGAAGGGAAGAAGGAAAAGAAAGAATATAGGAAAGGAAGAGAAGAAAAAATGAAAAAACAGAAGAAATGAGATGGAAGGGGAAAGGGAAAGAAAGGAGGAAAAGAGAAAAAAAGGAGGAAAAAGGATTACAGGAAGAAAGGAAGGAGAAAAGAAAGAAAAGAGAAAGGAAGTCAGGAAGAAAAGAAAGCAAAAAGAAAGGAATAAAAACATAACTCATGGCAGTTGACCAGCTTTGGTCCAGGACAAACCTTGAATTCCCTCCTTTTGGCAAAGAAGTGCAAGAGCAGACTGTTGCACCAAAGGGCTATTTTAATTCACTTCAACTAGTATTTGTCAGGTGCCTACTATGTGCTTTACTTTGTTTTTAGGTAGGGCTGGAGAGTTTAGGTGAAATGGCAACAAGAAGTAATTGCTGCCTTCACGGACCTGATACTTGCTTGTGACTGTGGGGATATTTTATAAGGAAAAATATATTGCAGGACATCAGCTAGGTGGTGCAGTGGTTAGAGTACAGTTCTGAAATCAGGAAGGTTTGTGGTGATTTCAAATCCAGTCTTAGTCATTTATTAGTGTGATACTGGACAAGTCACTTAACACTGCTTGCCTCAGTTTCCTCATATGTAAAATAAATTGGTAAAGGCAATGGCAAACCACACCAGTATCTCTGCCAAGAAAACTCCCAAAGGGGTCCCAGAGAGTCAGATATGGGTGAACAAATGTCAACATGTCAACTCCCTGCTGCCTGGGTGGCAAGGAAGGATGTTCAAGAAATGCAGCAGTTGTGTGGGAAGGAAGGGCAGACTTATAGGAACCAAAGTCTCCAAGCAGGAAAGCTCCTCTGGCTGCCCTGTAGTTTACTTTGTACCTGATCAAGCATCTTGCTCGCATGGCTGACTTCTGGTCCCCCAGCCTCTACTAGAAGCCCTCTAGTGAGAGACTGCTGCTGCTGCCTCAGGCAGCCAGTGCACTTGGGGCAGCTCAAATGGGCAGGACACTTTCCTTGACATTGGAGTCAAAACCTGTCTCTTTAAAACTTTCTATTGATTCTTGTTCTTCCCTGTGGGGCTAAGTGGGATGTCTCCTTCCAACTGACAGCCTCTCAATTACTAATGCAGCGAGGTGACACAGTGATTAGAGAGATGGACTGGGAGTGGGGAAAACCCAGATTCTGATCCTCCTCCCATCATTTACTAACAATATGACAAGCACTATCTGCCTCAGTTTCCTCATTTGTAAAGTGGGGATAATAATAGTGCCTGTTTCACAGGGCTGTTATAAGGATCAAATGAGAAAACAAATGTAAAGTGCTTTCTGTTATAGCTACTGCTAACAAGGTTATTTTCCTGTCTGAAAAGTGATCTCTAAGAGCTCATTTGCACAAAGGTAAATATCATATTCTGTTTTCTTGTCTTTTTTGTCGTGATGAGAATGGGTAATAAAGGCAACTTCCATATTTTGGTTAGAGAAGCTTTGCGTAATTATGCTCATTGACATTTTCAATGGTAAGGACATTTTTCACACTGGCCATTCTTAGGTATTTAGACATCTAACTATAAAGTGTTTGTGATCTCACTATTGGGTGAATCTGTCAACAATCCTTTATTAATCATTTACCATGTGTCAGGAACTGAGGTATGGACTGATTAAAAAAAATGCCCTCCCAAGGGCAGTCCTTGAACCCAGGGACCCATCAAGACCATGTATATAATGCTATACATACATATGTATGTTTACACACATGTAAATGTGCACATACATAGACATACATCAATATGTGTGTATGTATGAGGAAAACCATCTGAAAACTGAATGGGGTGGGAAGAGACTTAAGACCAGGAGACTGAGCAGATGGCTACTAAGGAGTCCCAATGAGAGGTTAGGTGAGCCTCCTCCTGGATGGGGGCTGTATGAGTGTAGAGAAAGCAATATATACAAGTAATGTCATGAAGTGGTAAATGACAAGATTCAGCCCCAAAACTGGAAATCTAAGAGTGTGGAGTCAAGGATGGCAGCAAGTTTTAAAGTTTGGGTGACAGGGATCTTTATGAATAAGATCTAGCTCTTAGACAGCCTTGAAGGTCAGTCAAGTGCTATAGATAGATAGATAGATAGATAGACAGATAAATAGATAGACAGACAGACAGACAGATAGATAGATAGATAGACAGACAAACAGATAGATAGACAGACAGACAGACAGATAGATAGACAGACAGATAAATAAATAGATAGACAGACAGACAGACAGATAGATAGATAGATAGACAGACAAACAGATAGATAGACAGACAGACAGACAGATAGATAGACAGACAGATAAATAAATAGATAGACAGACAGACAGACAGATAGATAGACAGACAGATAGATAGATTGATTGATTGATTTACTCATTTTTGAGTGTCACAACAATCCTGTGAGGCAGATGCTGTTAGGTCCATTTTATAGATAAGGAAAATTAGGCAAGAAATGTTGAGTGAGTTGCCCACAATCACACAGTTGGCAAGTGTCTGAATCATGATTTGAGGTCTCTTAATTCCAAGTCCCTAGTTCTATTGACTGTGTGACATACTTTGCTTTATAACAATAGGAAAATTGAAGAGAGAAAGAAGTGTTTAAAGGAAAAAGTAACGAATTCTTTTTTTTTCTATTTTGAATGATATGTGATCTCAACATTGCTTAAATGCATTTCTTTTCTAAATATTTTATTTTCTCCAATTATAAGTAAAAAAAAATTAACACGTGCTTATTTTTAATTTTGAGGTCTAAACGTTATCCTTTTTTCCTTCTCTTTCCTTCCCTGAGATAATAAGAAATCTGATATATCTTATACATGTGGAATCATATAAAACATTTCCATATTAGATATTTGGTGGAAGAAAATTGAAGCCAAGAGGAGGAGGAGAAGGAGAAGGAGGAAGAGGAGGAGGAGAAGGAAAGAAAGAAGTGGAAAATAGTGTGCTTCAAGATCTGTATTGTGGTGCCATTAGTTCTTTCTCTAGATGACAGCATTTTTCATCACAGGTGGCATTGTCTTGGATCATTGTATTGCTGAGAATAGTTCTTTCACAGCTGATCATACTTAGCTTATTGATGACACTGTGTACAACATTCTTCCGGTTCTCCTCACTTCACTTTGCATCAGTTTATTTCTGAAATCATTCTATTTGTCATTTCTTATTGTACAATAATATTCCATTACAATTTTATGCCACAACTTTTTTTACCTCTTTGGGACGTAGACCTAGCAGTGATAGTGCAGGATCAAAAGATTTGCAGTTTTATAGCCTTTTGGGCATAGTTCCAAATTGTTCTCTGGACCATCTGGATCAGTTCACAACTCCACCAGCAATGTGTTGATGTCCCAGTTTCCCCACATTCCCTTTAACATTTATCATTTTCCTTTTCTGTCATTTTAGCCAATCTGATAGGTGTGATGTGATACCTCACAATTTGTTTTAATTATCATTTCTTTAATTAATGGAGATTTAGACCATTTTTACATGATTATACATAGTTTTGATTTCTTTGTCCAAAAACTGCCGGTTCATAATCTTTGGCCATTTATCAATCAAAGAATGACTTGTATTCTTCTAAATTTCACTCAGATGTATGTGTGATTGTGTGTGTATAAGAAATGAATCCTTTATCGGAGATACTAGCTATAAAAATAGAAAACATTTCTAATTTCAAAGAAGCACATATGTATATGTCTATATGTACATACATGTTAATAATTTCACAATTAATGATATATATGGGAACCTTCAACATCAGGTTATGAATATTTTATCTATAAAGGAACCTAGATTCAAAGCTGAGGAAGAGGTAATGCAGCTAACGCAGTATATGAGTAAAAGGTGACTTAGTTTAATTTTAATTTATTCTTAGAAATAGTGTTCTGATTATATTTATTCTTAGAAATTTAAAGAAGGCAATATGTTATCCTACTCAATGGATGCAAAGAGAAAGGTAAAGAGACACCATCCTTCTGTTCTATGTATGTTTATGTTAACAGTGACAGATAGAAAGAAGGAGAAGGAAGATGCAGGAGAGAAAAACAAATCAGACAAGAGAAGAGAATAAATATTCATATAGTACCTACTATGTGCGGGGCACCGTGCTAAGCACTTTACAAATATAATCTCATCTGGTCTCACAAGAACCTTGAGAGGTAGACACTATTATAATCTCCTTGGGAGAACTGAGGTAGAGAGAGTTCATTGAATTTATCACAGTTGAATTTCTGCTCAGTCCAGCTCTCTATCCCCTGTGCTACCTAGCTGCATCCCTCGGGGAATGGAAGAATTCACACTGGGTGGGAACATCTTTTTGTAATCCTAGAAATCTCACAGGTAGACCAGTGTTCCCTCCCTTCTCCCCTGAGTATAATCCCTTTAACTTTGTTGGTTTTGAGTCTGATGTCCACATCTTTTAATAAATGTGTGAAGCCAGAGGTTCCACTTTCCAGGCCGATACCAGGAATGGCCACCCCTTAGCATTCTGTAGTTAAGCTCAGGACTGAGCCGCCATCATGCTCTTGATCTCTTTGTGTCACAAAGGCAGGCGTTGAGAGAGGTGTGCGTTTCAAGCACTGGGATGTACAGAATCCAGAAAGCCCAGACTATCGACCTGCTGTTCAGAAGGAATACGTCAGGCTTGTGATCCTCAGACCTTGGGGAACTCCCACGTGGAGTCAGATTCTTACATTCAATGACTCTTTCATTGCATTGTGGTTTTGTTCTCTCAAGACCCAGCTTGTCATACTTTGATCATCTGTTGCCTCTGCCATCTCACTGATTGAGCACTCCCTCCCCCAGCGGGTAGCTGCTCATAGGATCATAAGATAAGAGTGGGAATCGATCAATCAACAAGCGTTTGTTAAAAATCTTCTACATATTAGGACAGCTAGGGTCGCAATAGCGGCTCCACTGATGGACCTCGAGTCAGGCATAGAGTCCAGATCTGCCTTAGACATTAGCTATGTGACGCTTAACTCTGTTTGCCTCAGTTTCCACATCTGTAAAATAAGCTGGAGAAGGAAATGGCAACCACTCCCGGATTTTGCCAAGATCCCAAATGGGGTCCATGGAACATCAGGTACTCCTACATGAAAGTACACCACTTGGGCTGTTCTAAGCACTAGCAACACAAACAGTCCCTGCCCTCAAGGTAGGTAAGGACCTGAAAATCCAACCCCTCCTTATTTCGCACATAGTACTTTTGACTTCCATGTTCTCTCATAAATTCTCCATGGGGGGAGCCAAACCAAGTTGCTGGGGATACTTTTTCTATTCCTCCTGATTTTTTATGGATACTTGTGGAGGTTATAATAAATATAATAAAGCAAGGACTTTTATAGCCCTTGGAAGTCTGTAAATCGTGTCACCTTTAATCCTCACAATAGTCCTGAGAAGTAGATGTTATTTTTATTCCCATTTTACAGATGAGGAATTTGAGGCTGTGAAGACTCAGCATCACACAGGGAGGCAGGATGTAAATGCAGATCTTTCTGAAAGGTCAGCTTTCCATCCACTGCCAGCCAGAAGATGACCTCCGAGAAAATAGGAACAGGACACACGCTAATGCAGGGAATCACTCTGAGCTGTGAATCTAGTGAATCTACTTGTTTTCTTTCCTTAATTAGTTGCGTCCTTGTTTCACTTTTTTGATTCATCTATACACGGCTGAGTCCAATCTAATTTAATATAATGTGGTTCACCGGGTAAGCTGTTCTGACCAGTGGGGTTCCAAGTCACCAGGACCTCGGAGCTTGCTTACAACTAGAGGCTGAGGGTGTTTGAGATGGCAGAAGGGAATTCTGAAATCACAGAGTAGGTCTTGAACTTTTGCTCTCATCCTCTGCTGACAGCCCGGTAGACTCTCCAGGTGAGCTGCCCGCTTGTGCTTCCCTGCTTGATTGAGCCATCACCTTGGTCTTCCCTTGCTCCCCGTAGGTGGTGAGAGTCCCCCCAAGAGCTGGACTGAAGAACAAGCAACGCAAGAAGAGCCTCCCTTTCCATTGATAATGAAGAAAAGCCGGAGTGTTATGACAGTGACCGCTGATGAGGTAAGGCCTCGGGTTCTGAGGTTTTTCCATTTCTGCCTTGGGATCATATAGCGCAGAAGCTGGGGGAGAGGGCTGAGCAGAAAAAGGGCAACATTTCTCCAAGGTTCTAGATCCAGGACCCCAAGGGAATGTAAACATCCTCTGCTCCAACCTGTCATTTCTTACACATGGGTAAATTGAGGTTTTGGGTGAATAAGCATCAGAGATGGGCTTGAACTGAGGTTCTCTGAGTCCTTATCTAGTGCTCAGCTCCATAAGGTGATGTGTGCATGGCGCTTAGCACAGTGCCTGGCACAGAGATGCTCCTTCGAGTCCTTCATTCCCCAAGAGGACTAAAATGATGTCCCTGTGTTGTGGTCCATGTTCAGTGGGTCTGAGTATGGCTGATCAGAACAAGGCGAGCTCAGAAGGCTCTGCCCTACGTCAGGCACTAATCATCCCTGTGAACATTTGGAGTGCAGATGGCACTTTCTTCCTTCCATCTGTCCTTTCTTCCCTCCTTCCCTCCCTCCCTCCTTTCTTCCCTCCCTCCCTCCTTCCTTTCTTCCCTCCCTCTCTCCCTCCTTTCTTCCCTCCCTCCCTCCTTCCTTTCTTCCCTCCATCCCTCCTTCCTTTCTTCCCTCCCTTCCTTCCCTCCTCTCCCTCCCTTCCTTCCCCTTCCTCCCCTCTCTTCCTCCCCTCCCTCCCTCTCTTTCCTCCCCTCCTTCCCTCTCTTTCCTCCCCTCCTTCCCCTTTCTCCCTCCCTTCCTCATTTCCTTCCTTCCTTCCTTCCTCATTTCCTTCCTTCCTTCCTTCCTTCCTTCCTTCCTTCCTTCCTTCCTTCCTTCCTTCCTTCCTTCCTTTCTTCCTTCCTTCCTTCCTTCCTTCCTTCCTTCCTTCCTTCCTTCCTTCCTTCTTTCCTTCCTTCCTTCCTTCCTTCCTTCCTTCCTTCCTTCCTTCCTTCCTTCTTTGCTTCCTTTCTTCCTTCCTTCCTTCCCTCCTTCCTTTCTTCCCTCCTTCTTTTCTTCCCCCTTCCTTCACTTCTTTCCTCTTTCCCAAGCCACATGACACAAGGCCCTGCACTCCATCCCCAGAATGATGTTCTGAGGAGGAAAGAATTTGAGGTCAGAGGATTTGGCTTCCCTCTGCTCCTTCTTACCTCAATGAGTATGTCATGTGATTTCTCCAAGCTTCAGTTTCCTTATGTGTGACTAGAAGAGTTCCACATTCTGTCCCAAGTCTAAATCTACATATGTACCTTTGTTTTCAGACCATTTTCTCAATTCTCTCATTTGTAGAAATGAAGGGGTACATTGGACTTTTTTCTGATGTAGCTAATGAGCTCCTTTCTACCAAGAGCAATTAGAAAAGAGCTGAAAAATGTTTTTGATTTTCTAGATCCTTTTCTTTTGAATACTGAGCTTGTTTTTAGAAAGAGAGAAAACAGGAGACAAGTAGGCTTCTGATGATTACCTTTGCTGAGATCAAGCTTCAGACAGTGCTCATCCCCTTCCCTTTTTTCTCTGGATTTTAATAGGTCTTTTGAGCCTCTTGGTGTGAACTAATTGCCCCATTATCCTTTCCCTTTCCTCTTTTTCATGTGCAGACCTTTCCCCACCCTTTAATATCTTTTTGATTGATGTCCTTACATCAGAATCCATTCACAACCACACCTTCAGTCCATGTGATGCCCCCTTCTGTCTGCCCCAGTGACAGACACAATTCTCAAGAGATACAGATATTATTTTCCCACCTAGGGATGTAAACAGTTTAGTATATATATATATACACACACACACACACACACACACACACACACACACACACACACACGCACACACACACACACACACACACCTTCCTTTGATATTTTGATTGTTTTTTTCTGGCACTTGCAGTATTTTTTCCTTAATATTATAGTTTAAAGTTTCACAACAATGCTCCTTAGGGTTTTCTGTGTGCAATCTCTTTCTAGAGATAATCGATAAATTCTTTCAAAGAGTATTTCCCCAGTTTCTAGAATATTAGGGTAATTTTCCTTAGTGATCTCTTGTGGAATGCTATCCAGACTCTTTTTTTTGGTCATGGCCTTCAGGTAGGTCTATAATTTTTAAATTGTCTCTTCTGGATGGCTTGTTTTGCCAATAAGGTATTGCACATTTTCTTTCCGTTTTTTCATTCTTTTTATTTTTTTGACTGATTCTTGATGTCTCATAAAGTCATTAGCTTCCATTTTCTCTATTCTAGTTTTTAATGTGTGGTTTTCTTCAGTTATCTTTTATATCTCTTTCCATTTGGTTTATTCTACTGTTTAAGGACTTTTTTTTTTTCTTCAGTTTTTCCGTCCTTTTCCAAATTGTTGACTCTGTCATAGATACCTCTCATTTCTTTTCTCATTTTTTCTTCTCCTTCTCTTTGCCTTTTGAAGTCTTTTATGAGCATTTCCAAGAAGCATCTTTGGGCTTGAGACCATTTTATCTCACTCTTTGAGATTTCTTCTATGGACATTCTGTCCTCTGAGTTTGTATTTTGGTCTGCCCAGTTATTATAGTAGCTTTTTATGGTCAAAGTTCTTTTCTGTTTTTTGTTCATTTTCTTTCCCTTTCTCTTGATATTTTCCTTTTTTTACTTTTATGGTTGAGTTCTGTTCCTGAGGTAAAAGGGACACTGAACCAAGCTTCTCATGCAGGTCTGAGCCTTGGCTTTGAGCACAGGGGTCTCTTGTGTTTATAAGGAGCAGCTTTGTCTGATCTTTTCAGGAAACAGCCTGGTTTCCCAGACTTTGCCTTCTGAGCTGGAACCCCCTGATTCCAGTAGTGGAGGACCTCGACTAAGCTGGAACTTCTTGATTCTAAGTAGAGGAGAACCTCTATTGAGCCAAGACTGAGGGTCTCAGTTGCTGATTTGCTTTCCCAGAGTTTATTTGACCTGCGTTAAACACCCTTTTCACCCCAGTGAGACTGACTTTTCTTGAAGTTTTTGTCAGTCTGTCTAAGCTTGTGCAGCTTCAGATTCAGTGCCCTTTGCTTCACATATTACTTCCTCTTCCATGTACTTCATGGTGAAGCAAAATGCATCTGCCACATGCTGAGCAAGACTGGGAACTAGAATGCAGGACACACATCAAGAGGGAGGGATCAGGGTCTATAGACATTATATAGATTACATTATCTCTCTCTAAATTCCCTCCCCCCAGGACATCCCCTTCCTCTCTCTCTGTCTTTTTCTGTCTCTCTGTTTCTGTCTTTATGTATCTCTCTGCCTCTGTTTCTCTCTGTTTCTGTCTTTGTCTCTGTCTTTCTCTCTGTTTTAGTCTCTCTCTTCTTTTTTTCTCTCTATCTCTATCACTGTCTCTGTTTTTCTTTGTGTGTTTCTCTGTGGCTCTGTAGGTTTCTATGTCTCCCTGCTCCCTGTGTCTGTCTGTCTGTCTCTGTATCTCTCTCTTCCTCTCTCCCTCCTTTTCCTTCATCTCTCTTTTCCCCCTTCAGCTCTTTTCTTCCTTCCCCACTCACTCACACCCACCTACCACATACCATATACCATAGCCCACTTTGTACAAGAGAAAATCATTGGTGTGAAGCAAATAAGGAATAGGGATTTCTTTGCAGCAGGTGAAGGCTATCATTGTCTAGCAGGAATTAAGTGGTTTCTTGAGCAAGAAGGACAGGAAAAACAAAGCTTTACTTAAGAAGGACTAAGGAAACAAGACACTTAATTACCCTGAAGTGCATCCCAGAGTGAGATGAACTCTGATTAAGAAGCTGGAGTAAGGATGGAGACCAGCTCATACATGATATCTAAGGAGAAAAATAAACAAGTTAATGTATAACACTTTAGTAGTTAAATATTGAGCAAAGGTATAATTTTATTTTGAAGTTTATTTATTATGATTTTTAAAATTTTCCCCCTAACTCAAGTAATTAAATGATTTCTGACTGCAAGGGAGAAATTGAAAATTTATAGTTGATTTTCTACATTAATAATTATACTTAGTTGAATATTTATAAAAGAATTGATTATGTGACATATATCTCTAATACTCTCATTTATTTGTCTTTGACAAAGAAAAGTTACTGACCTGTTCTTCCCCAAACAGGCATCCCTCTTCACTTGACTTCTGCCACTTTAGGTGCTTTCATGAAACTGTTTATAATCTGACTCTCTTGGGGGTTCCTAAATGCTGTTTTTTCTTGTGTGAAGCCACTGGGAGCTCAAAACAGTATTATTCATATATGTCAGGGCTATTTTTTCACTAAGTCAGAAAGCTGACATTGATCTGTGGGAAGGGCGTCAAGAGCCTGAATTTATTCAGTCTCTCTGACTGAATTTCCATGCCAGAGGCTCCTGTCTCTGTGCCCCACTTTGTTCCTCCATTCTCCCCATGCCCTCTGATCCATATTTGATCTAGGGATACTTTCTACCTTTTAAGTTGACAAATAACCAATAGGATCCCTATAAAGGGCTAGAACTGAGCAATCCACTTGGATAATGAAGCACAAGAGACTAATTGCCAATTGGACAGTTCCCTATTAACTTGTTTGAAGGTTGACCCTCCCCAGCTGTTCTGTGCTGACCTGATTGGTGGGACAAAGAGGGGGAAGTGACGTGTGTGGGAGGAGTAGGAGGAGGAAAAGGAATTGAGACTCAGATGCTGAGTCAGTCTCTCCAGGCGTTTGAGGGAGGAAGGTGTGTGTGACGTTGCTAGGCCTAACCCTCTGACCTTGATCAAGAATAAAGACGTTTAGTGATCCTGACTCCAGCTGATTTCTGGAAAGACAGAATTCCAGCATTTTGGCGCCCCATGTTGGGCGCCATTTGTAACATGCCCTCCTGGCAGTTACTATTACCAGTGTGTCCTAGGCCCAACAGAGTACCTTTGACCACTGACCTTTGTAGTATCAACTCTACCTGGCTCGCCTCCTCTGAGGCCTTCAAAGGTCTCTGGCCACAATTTCTTGAATCTATAGTTTAATAACCGGTAGCGCACTCAAGAACAGCCACGTGTCTTAAAAGCCATTATTATACCTACTCACATAATTCCCTGACTTGATGCCCTGACTTGTTAGTTCCCTAATGAGCACCTGGTTTGAAGACCCACGTGTTCACTACCAAACTTCTTACCTCTCTCGGCTATCCATCAGCTTGGCTTGGCTTGGCTACCCCAGGCCTAGGGAGCCAGGTTAAAGAGAGCGACTGCTGCCTGCAGTGGGCTTATAAAGGGCCTGTGAGGTCACACACACAGCCAACCAGCGAGAGAGCCATCACTCATTATGAAGCTATCTCAATATAGCCAAGATCCCACCCACAGGGCAGTCCTATATCCACAGAGAATACTTCTGGGCAACTCAAATCTGTTGCACTGTGCCCGCCCATTTAAAGGGCCCTTACAGATCCCCACCTGAACATGCACACAAACATTTCCCAAACTCTGTTAGCCTCCTATTGTGGGTACTTTCATCAGCCTTTCTGACTGACATTACTCAGGACTCCAACCACAAGCTCTCATTCTGTGCTCACATTTTGCTCTTCAAATAATTCAAAGCTCTGGGGGCTACTTTCCCAGCCAAGTCCTATCCATTAATTAGTAGCATCCTGACCAATCCTTTTAAGCCTGGAAGGCAATTAATACACACACACACACACACACACACACACACACACACACACACACACACACACAGTTGGAGGTTTCTGTTTGACTCTGGCTTCAAACCACTCTGTTGGGATGATCAGAGACAAGCATATTGCTCATATGGAATGGACCTGGATATCATACCTCTGTTCCTAATTTATTGATTGAGATTTTATAATTCTTAGGGAAGAAGTTAGTTCATAATCCCAATGAAATTGGAAATTATATAAATATAGAAATGTATGATATTCACCCATAGAGAGCACACGCAACATTTGGCTTTTGAAAGGCTAGACAGCCATACTGGATAAGGTAATGGGCCTAGTATTAGGAAGAACTGAATGCAAAACCAGTCTCAGATATTTACTAACTGTGTAACTGGGTAAGTTATTTCACCTCTTGCCTGCCTGCCTTTCCTTAACTATACAATGGGAATTATAATAGTACCTATGGACCAAGATTATTTTGAGAATCAAATAAGATATTTGTAAAGGGCTTAGCATAGTGCCTGGAAAATATATAAACATATATATGTAAATAAATAAATAAAATAAATAAATATATAAATGCTTATTTCTTTGTGCAGCATAATAAATGTGGAAATATAGGGAGAAAAATTGCACATGTTTAACATATATTGGATTACTTGTTGTCTAGGCAAGGGGGTTGAGGGAAGGAAGGAAAAAACAATTGAAACACAAGGTTTTGCAGGGTTGAATGCTGAAAACTATCTTTGTATATATTTTGAAAATAAAAAGCTATAACTTAAAAAATAACAAATTCTTCTTTCCTGTGAAGGTCTGGGCTAGCTCCTCTGAAGGGCTCAGAATAAGTCCTTGTCAGGATAAGCAAAAGTCCTTGCCCCACGTTGTGGGCGCCAATATGTAAAGTTCTGTTGTCTCCAGAAACTGCTGATGGCTCTCTGGGAGGAGATCTGCTGTCTCAACTCAATCTCCCGGCCAGACACTTCTTCCTGTAGAGAGCCTAGAGTAGACTCCTTCTCCAGGCCCAATGTTGCTTCTTTTATCCTTCCAGAGAATGGGCGTGGGATAACTCAGGGGCTTGTGGGAAAAATACTTCAACCAATGAACTTGCTCCTCTTAAACATGTAAGCTCCTCCCCAGAAGTTCAAAGGGGTAAAACTCCCCTTAAAGACCGGAACCAAAAGGTGTGGACTAGAGAATTGTTAAATACCGACTTAGCACTTAGCAAGAACCTAACACTTTCCTTCTTAGCCATTAATAAGAACAGAATCAAACTGGATTTTTGTTGGTATTTTATGTAACCAATTATATACAATCTACCAAGGGGCCTGTGGACATTCTCTTCAATGATACAGATTCAAACTCATCAGGCCTTCTTATCTTGATTGACTCTTCCATTATTTTCTCTCAGTGCATCATGATGGAGGGAAGGTCCATCTTGTGTTCCCTTCATATATGACCATTGAAACTGATGGGCTCTTCTTTGTTGATCCTTCTTCTATGAACCCATCACACACACATTGACTTTTTTTTTACTTACATCTCTTTGATTCTACTTTTTGTACAACTTTTCATTTGTAATTCCCTTTTGTAATGCACTGCCATCTTCCCAAAAGCATTTCTATTGCCCTTTGGGTGATCCTTATTTTCCTTCTATGGAGATTCTAATGTTCCACATCTCACAGACATAAATAAAAAATGCCAGGAGACTTGATATTTCAAAGATAGGCTTTTGTTTCAGGAGAAAATGTGATGTATAAAAAGTCTGAGAAAAATTTCTGAATAATTAACCATTTTATGTAATTTTTAAAAAGGATTATCATTTGACCATCACCTTTAAACCAAAGACAGATTGTAGTGATTTCTTGAGGCTTATGTGCCCTTGGAAGAGTCAGTTTCCCTGTAGGTGATAGTCAATTCTGATGGTTAACAATGAATAAGAAGAATGAAAATTATAATGAAAGTTGGACCTTTTCTAATGAGGCCCTGGGGGATGTGACTTTGATTATGTCACTTTTGCTTCCTGACCATGCCCAGCCAAGACAATCTAAAAAAAGGATCTACCCAAGCCAGAGCAGAACACGATGGGCTTTCCTACTTGGATGGCATCTAAGTAAGAGTGAGGACAGAGTTAAATGCAATCTCAATATTAGTCCCACCTCTCAAGGACTGATCTGACAGAGCAGAGAATGAGGAAACAGGAAGAGAAAAAATTCTGGATCTTCCCCTTAGCAAACGGTTACCCATATAAGAGAAAAATAATTATCTCTCATAAAAGTTGGAAATCTTAAAAGAACTTTGTAATTTCCTGGAAGCCATCTGCTCTGCTCTACCCATCTTGTTCACTTGTGAGTCCAAATTACTGTCCTTTTGGAATGTCTAACAGAGGAGATAACAAGAGAATGAAGAAAACTTAAATGGTTAGCTTGCCATATGCAGTAAAACAGAGAACCTAGATAGCACAATACATACATATAAACACATGTGTACATATATGAGCACACAATGCATTATACACACATGCTTGAGTGCATGATAAGCATCGTATAATATACTGGGCCTGAATGTATACATGCATGTATATGCATGTGTGTTTGTATATATGTGTATTGTGCAATACTATAGCATATGTACAGATGTTACATCAGTTCTCTATCTGACTGTCTATCACAGTGTGGGAAGTTAGATCCTTCATTCACCCGAGTGAATTAGCATAGCTTCATCCTTGAGAAGGAGCCCAAGCCAAATCCTCTGCCTTTTAGCATTCTCATCACAGTCACTTCCATGGGGTTGGTCAAGTGGGAGGGCCCATCAGGCTGGTGTAGCAATGTCTACAGGACTGATCCCTTTCTCTCTAAGGTGGAGGAAGTGGAAGGATTCCAGAAGCCCAGCATGTTCTGAATTAAACATAGGGGATTTAAAAATAAAGACAGAAATTGTCTAGCTGCTCTTGGAGTTGGGAAAATCTGGATTCAAGTCCTGCTTCTGCTACATACTGGATATGTGACTGTGGACAAGTTTCATGTCTTTCAGTGCTCCCAAATGACTCTCTAAGATTCTAAGTTTCATAACAGTTGCTGGTCTGGATTAGTGAAGAGAGTTCCCTCAGGAGCAGATCATTATGCCCACAAAATAGCAAGTGTATGAGAAAGGAAAAAAAAAAAGGAGAGACCTTAGGCAGATACATATCATCCATTGTATAACTATGGTAATTTCCCTTAGCTTGGGGTACCACAAATATTCATATGGGTCAATGAGCAGAGACTTTTTCTGTTCTTTTCTAAGTTTTCCCTTTATTCTCTTCTATTTTGCTAAGGCATTTACTTCTAGATTTTTCTTTGCTAATAATCCTTGCAATTATTGGCTCTTAAAGAATAGAACATGATGGAATTGGGGATAGACGAAGTAGATCATTCCCAAATATCCCCAAATAGTTCCCACTTGGAACATTTTAACTGATGGATATTTATTATTATCATCATTATTATTAGTAACAGAAAATCTATATTTTACATTATATTTCCCCAAGGCTAATATTAAAATTAATGTTCATTCCCTGAAGATATACCAATTGATGAATGGTGAAAATTTTCCTGCAGGCAAACTGGGATGCAGAGAAAAATCTTGCAGATTTTTTGAGATAATTGATAATTAACTATATTTGATTTAGAACTAAGATTGTAATTCTTCTCAATATTAAATTTAAATTGATCATATTTATATATTAGAAACATTAGAGACACATGTCTGTGTTTTACAGACATAACCAAAAATCAGAAGATCAGCTAATGATTCAATAGAAAGGGTTCTGAATTTGGGAGACTTTGAAGTCATAGGACCAGAATGAATACGGATATGTTATTCCACAGAATGAAATAAACAGAAACCAAAGTTCAATGTCCACAGTGGTTGTGATGTATATATGGGAAGATCACAAAAAGGAAGTCCAACATAGAGCAATGGAAAAAACAGTGAAGTGCCCAGAGAAGACATAGAAATATTTCCTCTCTCATGACTGTGAATGTTGAATATTTATATTATTAATTTATATTATTATTATTATATTATATATAATCATATATAAATATATAATAATTATAATTATATAATATATAATTATAATAATTTATATTATATGTTAATAAATTTATCTATTATATTTGTATATAAGCACACATATATATTCTCAGCCATGAAGGAGGGAATATCTTCAAGTATATCTTTAGTGAAACTTTCATTGTTTTTTCCATTACTCAGTGTTGAATTTCATTTTTGTGATCTTTTCCATTTATACATACATCATAGCCATTGTGGAAATTGATCTTTGGGTCCAGTTAATTTCCCTCAGTAAAATTATCCATCACATTCATAATTCACTTTTTCTTTTGTTCTTTTTTTCCTTCTTTTCATTCCAGAATGTTAAGGATTACTTGGAATGCAGCCTGAGTAAATCTTACAGCTCTTCCAGTAACACCCTGGGGATCGACCTCTGGAGAGGGAGAAGATGCTGCTCTGGGAATCTCCAGTTGCCCCCGCTGTCCCAGAGACAGTCGGAAAGAGCCCGAACGCCTGATGGAGATAGCATTTCAAGACCCACCACTCTTCCTTTGCTGACACTTCCAAGCATCGCCATCACTACTGTAAGCCAAGAGAGGTAAGTGGTTTCTAAATCCAATTTCGAGATTAAATTTAATTTGCCAAGTGCTGTTTTCTAGCCCTGCTGCAGGATTGCCAAGGGCTTTACTCTCCTTATTTAAATCATTGCGTCTTCGTGATACAGTTACTGGCCTTTGGGGAACATCTGCGTCTCCTATCACTTCACACTGTGGCTTCTTAGCAGTGAAACTGTTTTCTGGAGCGCAGCATGAAAGAGTTTGGGTTTGAGTCGGGATGCGTGTAAACAGGAGCCAAGAGATGCTTTTATTAATGGCAAAAGGCAGAGAAAGTTTGTCCTGCCTCAATTGTTTCAAGACTGCTTTGGTGGTTCGTATATAAACAAACACAGTCAATCCAATAAAACCAAATCTTGTTTAAACTGTCAATTTGAATAAAGACATTTCTTGCCAGTGAAGCCATGAGTGTATTTGCTCATTGCTATTCTATTGGTTGATGAGGCAGCACAGTAAGATGATGGGAAAGTGCCTTGACATCAAGAAAACTACAGTTTGGTCCTGCCTTTGACACACTCTGGCTAAGTGACCCTTTGCAAGTGACTTAACTTCTTAGTGCCTGACAACTATAGAAATGGGCTGGGTAAAGTGGTAGAAGGCACTGTCTTATTTAAGGATTTCTTCTACCAGTGAAATTAAAGGTCCATTCTCTTTCTTTATCATCTTTTCTCTGCTATAATTTTCATTCAATATTTGCAATGTTGCCTTGAAAGTCTTACCATGTTGTCCAAAAGGGTTCTCAATCTGGGAGTGGGTAATAGGATATTTTGGCGATTTTAGGTCGTCCCATCAAAGAATATTTTGGAATATCAAGACTGATTAATGCCATGGGCATGTGGGGAAGGCAGGGGAAGTATTGTGGCAATCCCAGCTTGTCTTAGCAAGGGAATATTGTGTGGTCTATGTTGTCTATTCGGGAGTGAAGAACCTTTTTTTTTTTCTTCTAAGAAGCCATTTGGATATTTATAACATCGTTTTGGGGCTGTACAAAATTATCATCTTATAGAACTCCGGCAGTGGGTGGCTGTGTTCTACCTAGCTTTCAGCTCGCAATGCAAATGATTTGGCAGCCCTCCTATGTCACCACCCTGCTCTATATTGACTCATACAGGAAATGCTTTGAGGATTATAAAGGGGCTCATCAAAGGAATATTTTGGAATGTCTGGATTGGCAATCCAGAGATTGCCCTGAACTAGATCATGTCGGAAAAATCTATTTAAATCCCTTGATGACAAATGGTATGCAGCCCTCTGTTGATGTTGTAATGTGTGGGAATGCAGAAATATATCAGGTTATGTGCTCCATTCTTTCTTCATTTAACTGTAGAGAGCTTCTTACTGAATTTCTCCTCACCCAGGATTATATGCTTCAAGGGTGAAAAAATCAGATTCAGACATGAAAGCAACATGGCAGGTAATCTAATTCACCTCCCACATTTCAAAGAAAAAAACTCAGAACCAGAAAAGGAGATTGACTTGTCCAAGATCTCGTACATTTAGGTGGCAGAAGCAGGGTTGAATTCAGGTCTTCTCCTGCCAGATTTAATTCTCTTTCCACTACAGAATTCTGCATCTTAAGTTCTCCTGTTGAAAACATGACTTCTTAAACTTTCAGATAATTTTTATTAAGGTTTGGAAGATATGATTACCTCATCCAAACTTCTAGAAAATTGTAATGTTATACTTTGGAAATATTTCTTTACATCACTGTTTCAGGGGGAGAAGTCTTAGAAGTTTAACTTTCAAATGAAGTATCATTTGAATAAAAATCAAAGTTTTCCTCTTAGTCTTAGATTTCATACATTTTAAAGTAGAAAATTTAAATACCATAATTCATAATTCATATACCTTCCCAACATTGATGAATATTTGCTTTTTGTTTTTTTACTTATAGCTCCTTTTTTTTGTAAGAGGTAAATGTTTAAGAAAAAGGTCCTTGAGAATCCAGACTTCCATAGAAAGTATTTTACAACTTGTCTAAGGATGACACAATAGAATCTCATTATGGCCATGCTTGATTCATGTTGATTATTTTCATGATCTGAGTTTGAATCCCACTCCAGATATCCGAAAGCTGTGTCTGTCTTAGTCTCAATTTTCTCATCTGCAAAATTGAGATAAAAGCAACAACCATGTTATAGATTTGCTATCTCAATTGATATTTCAATATAAAATATTTGGCAAACTTCAAAGTACCATATATACATGGATTATTATTTGTGTTGGTCATATCATTTTCTTTTGATTAGATATAATAATCATTATCAATATTATTGAGTAGTAGTCAGACAAAGTAGATAGAAAGCCAGCCTTGAAATCTGGAAAACATGAGATCAGGTCCTTCATTTGATACATGCTAGTTGAATGATCCTGGAAAAGTCACTGAAACACATCCCAGGCTACTCACTAAAAGTATAACTTGAAGATCAGGTGCTAACTGATCAACAACAACAACAATGGCTAGCATTTAGGTAGTAGTAGTTTAAGGTTTGTCAAGTACTTTAAAAATATTATCTCATGTTATCCTTGCAAGAACACTGGGAGGTAGGGGCTATTATTATCCCTGTTTTACCAAAAAGGACACTGAGGCAGACAGGTGATGTGGCTCTCATAACTAGGAAGTAGCTAAGCACAGATTTGAACTCAAGTTCTCCTGATTCCATGTCCGGCATCGTATCCAAAGCATTGCCTTGCTACTCTATCTTGTAGAGAGCGTTCCACACCAGGATCATCTTGCATTGATGGAAATATAGATTCATTGTCATTATTAATATTATTGTATGGTCGGAGATGAATCATTTTGTTGCAGCCCCAGTGGATAATTAAAAGATTTCAGAGGAAGAGAGACATTGACTAATCTAAAGCCAATTCATTTTCCATGTCTGGACACAATCATAATCTCAGATTTAGATTCTTAAAGACTTCCACCAGAATTATATTTAGGTTCCACCATCTGTCCTTCTGTGGGATTAAATGTACCTCATAAGCTGGGAAGCTGAGTAAATTTGCACCACTTCAGAAATCAAGGACTCATCCTTTCAGACAGAGTGTATGCTGAGAACTCCTTAGCCAAGCTGGTTGGAATTTCCCAATCTAGGACTTTTGAATATGTCCATTGAGGTGCTACTTTGCCTCAGTTTCTCAAGATCTCAAACTGTATTTTGCCCTCACCTTGAGTTTTGAAGTCTGAGTACAACTTTCTCATGTCCATTGTCTATTTCTATTATTCCCGAGTCATGGTGGTAGAATATGGTCCAAAGAAGGAGGGATTATCAGATACTAGCAGGTTTTTATTGCACCCACAGTCTGTCACAAGTTGACAGCCTGCTGAGGATTTCAATTAAATATTGTCTCTTTCCATATTGCCTTTCATCCGTTGATCTCAAAGCTCTGTTTCCGGGATCAAAATAACCACAGATGCCATGTGCAAATGCCACAGATTCACCAGAGTTGTCTCCGGGAGGGGATGCCGACAGGATACACATCTGCTTACTCTTCACCAAGCTCTGACATCTCCTGGCTTGGCAAATGTTTGTCAGACGTGTCCCCCTCCATCCTCCACTGTCAGCTAGCTGGGCACGACTTCTCTTTAAAGATTGCTTGTCCCAGGCAAGCTTGGGGAGGTTTTCCATGCCCGCTATTGCTCATGTTCCATGTGATTCATAAATGGTTTTTAAGACTTCTCTCCCATTTCTGAGTACTTTGCTCTGACTTCTCTTTTGAAAGAAGAGCATTGATATCAACAAGGGTGTTGGGATAGGATGGGATCATGGGCTCATTGGGTTTAGATCTGGAAGGGATCTAAGAGTGCTTTTAATCCAGCCCCCACATTTTGCAGATTAGGAACTTGAGACCTGGAAAGGTGAGTCGTTTGTCTCCTATCACATGGTGTCTCCAGTGAAATTTGACAAAAAAAGTAATTGAAGTGGATTTTCATAGGTATGGGACAGGGGTATGGTACCTGTCAATAAATTGGTCAGTGATTTGATGCATTTATGCCAAATACTCTGAGCAAAAGGACAGTTCCCCTTATGCATAGGGTTTGGGGAATACTGAAAAATAGAATAGGGTAGAAGACATCAAAGGAATTAATATGAAATAATTGGTTACAAAGCTGAGGCTTGGGGACCAATGTGATTGGTTAAAAGTTTGCTAATGGGGGCTAGCAATGACCCCCCTCTTCTTATCTCATGAAATGAAGAAATGCTCATTATTTGATTCCAAGTGTGAGATAGCAGCCAAACTTTGGGCAACAAACCAGACATCCCTGAAATGAAAAGCTTGATGGAGTAAAGATGTCAGCCCCATCTTTGCTTTCACTCTCATTTCTCAAGGTTAGCAAAATTCCTTGGGACAAGGAGAGCTGAAGTTTTAAATCTTAACCCATCACAGGCCAACTGAATTCTGAACTAAGTTCAGAAACAAAGAACTGTGACTTAAGCACTTGCAGGACAAGATCAATTGCTTGTAAATAGGATTGTTAAAATAAATAAATAAATAAACAAACAAACAAACAAACAAATAAATGAATGAATGAATTTGTGTTTCTCTTTGCAAAAAACAAAACAAAACAAAACAAAAAAAGGATTATTAAGAAAATAATACTGGAGGGGGCAGCTAGGTGGCATAGTGGATAGAGCACCAGGCCTGAAGTCAGGAGGACCTGAGTTCAAATCTGATTTCAGACACTTAACACTTTCTATCTGTGTGACCGTAGGCAAGTCATTTATAACTCCATTTGTCTCAGCAAAAAAAAAAAAAAAAAAAAAAAAAAAAAAAAGGAAAGACCCGGGAGCAATTTAAATGTCCTCAACAGTTAGAATCAATCAAGCAATCAACATTTATTGAGCATCTGCTCAGTATCAGGTACCAAGGTAGGAATGCAGAAAGAGATAAGAGTCTCTGCCCTCAAAGAGGTAAATAGTGTACCGGCTTGGTTCTGAGGACAACAGATTTAGCAATGGAAGGGCCAGGGTAGGGATGGGGAAGATTTGGATCCATAAGTTTGAACCTATTTAAATTTATAAGCACCCATCCTCAGAATTCCTTTCATTCTATCTTGTTTCCTTCCATTCATTGTTCAAAAGAACCATTGATTTAAAGCTGGAAGGAAACCCAATGAGCTATACTAAGAGCTTTACAAATATTATCTCATTTGATTCTCACAACAACCATGCAAGATAGGATCTGTTATTTAGCCTCATTTTACAGTCAAGGAAACTGAGGCAAACAGAAGTAAAATGACTTGTCCAGAGTTTCTCATCTAGGAAATAGGTGAGACTGGATTATATATATATATATATATATATATATATATATATAAATGTCAGGTCTTTCTGATTCCATGGCTGGCCCTCTAGTGACTGTAGAGCCCTATTTTTAGGGAGTCTGCTCAATATCGTGTGGTTGACTTTATATTTTTCCTGTCAAGATATTAGGAGATACTCTGGTTTTCCAGAGCTAAAGTCCAGCAAGCAGGCTCTGCCCTGTCCTCCACATAATAACACTCCTTTGCACTCACCGTCTGGATGATCTCAGCCACAATAAAATCCCAGAATTGCTTCTGGTCATGAAGCCTGGCTGTGAATCAGACTTGACATATTGTTACTGTTGTTCCTCACTGTCAAGGCGCAGCTCACTATGTAGCCAAAGGTATCGCTTCTGAGATCTTCCCACACTGCCTTGTCCCCTCCATCACTAGGGATGGGGCTCTGGCACATGTGTTTGCTTACAAACTGCTTTCCTCACTTTGAAATTAAACTTTGGTTTGACTCCTGACTCTCCTTTCTCTGTCTGCTCTGTTCAGGTCCCGTCACTGACAGGTTAGAGACCAGTTCTGGTCCTTGGCAGGCCCCACTGTGTTTCATCTTTTCAGCTTTGCCCTGATCTTGACTCTTGATTCAAATACATGTTATTCAACTTCATTGTGGAAGTGATAAGCACGCGCTCTGTGGCTTTATCCAAATCATGCCCAGCACCCAGAGAACAGAATCACAGGTCAACAGAGACTTCCTTAGCAAGTTGAAATCAAACCATGAATATAGTATTCTTTGGGTCTGGCCATTCAGCCAGTTCTAAAGCCACTGAGATATCTTATCACTTCTTCTAGCCCATGTCTCCATCTCATCCACAACAATTGCACTGGGGATTTAATGAAATGTTTCAAGAAAATGGAGATAAATTTTATCTACAGCTTCCTCCTAATCTCTTTAGTCTAGTAACCCTTTTAAAGCAATCCTTTCCTAATTAAGCTATTTTAGCTCTTTGTGGTCATTACTGGCTTTTCTAAATATAGCCTTTTGATTATCCAGTCTACATTATGCAAGGAATTAAGCTTCCTGGCTTAAGGTTTGTAGACTCTACTCCCTTAACTTTTTTCTTCTTTTTGAAAATCAGGATCTATCTATCTATCTATCTATCTATCTATCTATCTATCTATCTATCTATCTATCTAACTATCTATGTACCTACCTACCTACTTATCCATTTATACATCCATCTATCTATCTATCTATCTATCTATCTATCTATCTATCTATCTATCATCTATCTATCTATCTATCTACTATCTATGTACCTACCTATCTACTTATCCATTTATTCATCCATCCATCTATCTATCTATCCATTTATTCATCCATCTATCTATCTATCTATCTATCTATCTATCTATCTATCTATCCATCCATCTATCATTCTATCTATTTATCTATCTGTTCGCCTGTGTTTTGGGTTTTTTTTTTTTTTTTTTTTACTTTTTCCAATCCTCTGACACTCCTACCATTCTCCACAAGCATTGTTAGTTATTTTCCATCCCTGGCCAGGAGCATAGTATTCTCATATTTTATTTTATTTATTTTAAACACATTTAAAGTATATTTTGTGTTTATATCATGATCTTCTTGTAAGTTTTCCATTTCTCCATTCTGCCTTTCTCTTGCCACTCAGGCCTTCACTTGTCAGCACTGAAGACAATACCATGTGCCCTTGAATCCTGTAGCTTCTTGCCCACGATTTAAGATCTTCGTTCCTGACTCCTTTCCTAGACTCAGCCTTTTAATATGATTTGCATCCAAATGAATCACCAGAAGTGGGAAGTAGCCATCCAATTTGTCAAAATAACAGTCACTTTATTTGAAGTCAGAATTGAAATGCCATCTTTTATGGGAAGTACCCCTTCATTACTCCAGGAGCATCCATTGGTCCTCCAGAAGCAGCCATTGTTTGGACCACTCATTGTCCATCTCCTATATAGTTCTATTATACATTTATATACATACATACATATGTATATGTATATATATCTCTCCTATATACTTCTATCATGTCAGTAGGCAAAATCTATTATGTGCTCGCGGTTTGTAAGGGCCTTATACACAGTCAGCTCCTAATTAGCGGTGAATTGAATTTCAGAAACTTGTTTGGAATTTAGAATATGGTTCACTGGAGAAATACATTTATATTTAAAAGAAAATACTTAGTATTATAAAGGAAACCAATTATATTGAAATGCAATTCTCTAGATGTGAGTTTATATATGTATATATATATATAGGTATATTAAATATGTATATGTATATGTGTGTATTTAAATTTTATGGATCCCTGGATGAGGAAGCCCACATTAGGGGCCGGCCTTGCCTCCGTCTGATCCCCACTTCAGGATACAAGAAACTTAAAGGCATCCTATATGCTTTCAAAAAGCTCACATTGGGCTACAGCTGGACAGTATAGCAGATCTTCTTGATCTCAGTCTTCTATTCTATATGTAAAATTCACTAGCCATTATGAGGCAACTAAAAGGACAATGGAGTCATTCTCTATTCTCTCCTAGCCAGCCTCATTCAGTACATCAAATGAGTATCATTTTTTACAGACACTGATAGAGAAATGATAATTTCAAGAAAGATATTATGGGAGGAGAAGAGGGAATACTATTTCTTTGCAAAGATGAACAGGGTGAGGGAGCGTGCAGCTGTTCCCCAGTGACAGGAACTTTGACCTTTGCAGCTAGCCTGGAGTTTTGTTGACATTTTTCAGGTGTTGTGGTTCCCCTTGTGGCCTCAAGGGCTGGGAGAATTCTGCTGGCACTTGGAGTTTGAGGACACCATTGCAGACTCATTTGTGTTCCATCTCCCTTCTGTTGCCTCTTGCTATTTCTGGCTTTGGCCAAGGACTGGCTTTTCTGTCATAACAAGAATTCATCTCCCTCAACGCCCTAAATTTATTCTTGCCTGCTGGCAAATAGACTCCTTGGAGGATTGTTCCCACCATGGTGTACTGGGCATCGATACTCCCCATGGTTCTTTTTCTTCAAGCCCAGCATACGATTGACACAATTACATGAGGCACCAGTTGTCCTCAGGCTTTCCCCAGGAAATAATAAGAGTGTAGAATCATAGATTTAGACTCTTACAGGGGCTCAGAGGCCATCTAATCCAAAGCCCTCATTTGGAAGCTGACAAAAGAAGCCAGGGGATGTTGAGTGGCAGATGAAGGTTCTGATCTCCTATCCTCTGACTCCAGAGCAATGCTTATTTTATGGCATTCTATCATCTCCTTTGTTTAAGGAGATTTTTTTCTCTCTTTTCAGTAGAAAATAAATTGCAGACGATCCTGGACAGAAAACTAGAACTAGGGCTTCTGTATAAAGAGTGAGGAGATGGGCTGGGGTTTGAGGGCTTCAAGGAAAGGGAGGTCAGGCAAGGCCAGAGGAGTATTATTATCATAATCTCTTAGGATCAAGGTTAGGTTGATTGCTTAGAGCTGGTAAGAGCCTTAGAGAAAACTGCTCCAACTTGGAGGCTGCTCCAGGCAGATTGGAAATGTGGTCTCTCCATTCAGAGTGAATGGTACTCTGGCAGAGACTAGAACACCCAGGAAATTCCAAAGTGGGTCCTGAAGCCCAAGCCTCTGGTTTGTTGGCTCTGATAAATAAATAAATAAGGGAGGGAGGCCCAGGATTAGCATTCTCTACTGTTAATACACGAGGTTATTTTATCTATCTATCTAGTTTGCTGAGGCAATTGGGGTTAAGTGACTTGTCCAGGGTCACACAACTAGAAGTGTTAAGTATCTAAGGCTAGATTTGAACTCAGGTCCTCCTGACTTCAGGGCTGATATTCTATCCATGGCAACACCTCGCCGCCACAATCTTCCCTATTTTTAAAGAAAAAAAAATAGAACCATTCCTCTTTAGAGAGAATAGAGTATTTCCACAAGAGGTAACATGGCTACCTAGCTACCTACCTGTCCCTGAGGCTATTTATCTTTGAGACCTTTTTGCCCTTTAGAAAGGAAATGATCATTGACTAAGCATCTACTATCTACCAGGCTGAGCATTTTCCCAATATTATCTCATATGATTGTCACAAGAATTATTACTCTTATTTGAGGCAAAAAGGGTTAAATGACTTGCCTAGGGCATACCACTAGTATGTTTCTGAGGCCAGATTTGAACTCGGGTCTTCCTGATTTCAGACCTGAAGCCTATCCACTGCACCATCTAGCTGCCCAAGAAACAGCTGTATTATTCTCATCCTGGTTCATGATTCCTTTTTTTGGGGGGGGGTTATTTTCTTTGTGAGAGTTGGCTGGGACTGGAGAAGATGTTTAGCCCTTCATTTGTTGTTGGTTATATGTCCTAGAAGAGAGATATGTGAAAATAATGTAATAAAACCGCCTTTAAGAAACATCACATGTGCAGAACAGCAAAGCAGAGGAGGGCTTATATTAGCCAATACATGACAAAGGAAGCAGAACCGAGAAAATAATAAACACAATGACTTCAACAGTGTAAATGGGAAGTATAATATTAACACAAAAATTGAAACTAGATTCTGCAAAGTCACCGTGAATCAGCTGGGCTGCAAAAGAGAAGAAAGGAGAAAACCCTGTTCTTTCTTTGCAGAGCTTGCAGGGGACACTGCCCATGATAATGGATTTGGTCAATGTATTGCTTAGTTATACCGTATTTTTTTCTGCTCTTTTTCATTCTTTGTTATAAGGGATGGCTTTCTGGGAGAAGGAAGGATAGTTTGAGAGTGAAACAGACATTGAAAACAAAAGAATAATAAATAAAAAATCAAAGACATGGAGGGATTTAAGTAAAAATAAGGTGCGGAGGATGAATTTATAAGCATATGTGTGATTTGGATTTTGAAGAATAGTATCAGGAATAGAATTGGAAGGAAAGGTTTCCCTTCTTTCCTTTCAAAAGATGGAAGGAAAGGATTTTTTAATAGTGGGGGGAAAAGAAAAGGTTTGAAGATGGGGTAGGGTGCTACTTGGGGTGGATAGAGGAATATAGACCAAAGAGAAAAGGGGACATTACTCAGCTCTATTTAGTCTTTGGTTTTTATGAGTTTTGTGACTCTTGATAAGGCACTTTATTTTTAAAATGCAGGAATTGGACTAAATGGTTTCTAGGATACATAAGGAATAGAATGGTTTTCAGGTACCAGGAAATGCTTGATCCTCACCACTGCTTTGAGATGAGACAGTATGTGTAGTAGAGAAGAACTGGACTTAGAGTCAGGATAGTTTGAGTTCAAGTACTGCTTTGGGCACACAGCTATGTTACTGGGCAAGTAAACTGCATTCTGGATGTCCTGCGTGATTCTTTTAAGAGTCTCAGTTGAAAAGAAGGTGTCTGTATGTGTTGGCCGAAGGAGCTTCTCAAACTACAGCCCGCGGGCCAGATGTGGCCCACTGAGGACATTTATGCTGCCTGCCAGTTTATGGCAAGTGGGTTGAGGGGCGGGGACAGAGTCTGAGCTTTTGTTTTTACTATAGTCCGGCCTTCCCACAGTCTGAGGGACAGGGAACTGGCCCCCTGTTTAAAAAGTTTAAGGACCACTGAGCTAGAAGATCTCGGTGAAATCACAGGTAGTTTCCATCCCTGTCATTTTCTCTGCCAAAGAGAATACTCTATGCACTGAAAGGATGTTCTCAAAATGTCCAATGGGGAGAAAAAAATCCAAAACAACTAAGGCAATAATAAAACCCCAGATTCTTTGATTGAGTTCCACTTAGAAGGCCCAGATGCATTATTCCCTTGGGGCCTGGAGAAACGGAAGATGTAATTTATGAGCCACTGTGGGTGAGCTTTGAAAGATGGCAGAAAATGGAAGAAACATCCTAGGATTTTAAAAGGATATAATATAGTTCAATCTTTCAAAAAGGGGTGGGGGAGAAAATGAAGTCTGCAAATTCTAGGCCTGTACATTAACCTTGACTTTGATAACTGGAAATGAATCATTAAAAGGGTCACCAATGAACATGTAGAAAAAGTGTCTGAATAAACCAGTGTAGTTTTGTCAAGAACAAGTCATTCTCTGCTAATGAACACATACTCCTGGGGTGCCACAGACAGAGAGGATAACAAGATAATCATAGCAGTATTTCTTTCCTTCCTTCCTTCTTTCCTTCCTTCTTTTTTCCTCCTTCCTTTCTTTCCTTCCTTCTTTCCTTTTTCCTTCCTTCCTTCCTTCTTTCCTTTTTCCTTCCTTCCTTCCTTCTTTCCTTCCTTTCTTTCTTCCTTTCTTCCTTCCTTTCTTTCTTCCTTTCTTCCTTCCTTCCTTTCTTTCTTTCTTTCTTTCTTTCTTTCTTTCTTTCTTTCTTTCTTTCTTTCTTTCTTTCTTTCTTTCTTTCTTTCTTTCTTTCTTTCTTTCTTTCTTTCTTTCTTTCTTTCTTTCTTTCTTTCTTTCTTTCTTTCTTTCTTTCTTTCTTTCTTTCTTTCTTTCTTTCTTTCTTTCTTTCTTTCTTTCTTTCTTTCTTTCTTTCTTTCTTTCTTTCTTTCTTTCTTTCTTTCTTTCTTTCTTTCTTTCTTTCTTTCTTTCTTTCTTTCTTTCTTTCTTTCTTTCTTTCTTTCTTTCTTTCTTTCTTTCTTTCTTTCTTTCTTTCTTTCTTCTTCCTTCCTTTCTTCCTTTCTTTCTTTCTTTCTTTCCTTCTTCCTTCCTTCCTTCCTTCCTTCCTTCCTTCCTTCCTTCCTTCCTTCCTTCCTTCCTTCCTTCCTTCCTTCCTTCCTTCCTTCCTTCCTTCCTTCATTGTAATAAATAAATGGAAACTAGGTAGGGACCTCTGAATAGGGGATGATTCAATAAATTTGAATATTAGAGAATATATTAAAACAGAATTAGAAATCACAATTATGAAGCATTTAGAAAAATATAGAATATTTTGTGTGAATTGATATGGAACAAAATAAGTAAAATTAGGATAATAATATATAATATGACTAAAATAATATGAATGATATTAACATGAAAAGGCAGCTAACCCACAAACAATTATAATGACTGATCTTGGTCCCAGGGAACAGATAATAGAACACAAAATCCTGCTCTTGACAGAGAGGGCGGAATTATAAAAAGAGGTCTGATTGAATAGTTGAACATAAAGAGTAATCAATGACAGTTCTATATCAGCTCCATAGTCAATAATCAATAAATATTAAGTGCCTTTTATGTGCCAGGTACTGTGTTAAGTACTGGCGATATAAATAAGGAAAAGAAAACATCTTCAAGGAGCTTACATTAAATGGGGAAAACTATGCACAAAAAGAAAAGTAAAAGTTTCTCTCTGTGTGTGTTTATGAGAAGAGAGAGGGAGAGAGGGAAAGAGGAAAGGAGGGAGGGAGAAAACAAAGATAGAGATAGAGAGACACACAGAGAGAGAAACAGAGAGACAGAAGAGTCAGAGACAGAGCCAGAAGAGAGAGCCTGAGCCAGAGAGACAGACACAGAGAAAGATGAGGAGGAAAGGAATGAGGGAGGGAGGGAGAGAAGGTGAGGGAGAGAAACAGAGAGAGAGACAGAGACAGAGAGAAGAGAGAGGCAGAGAGATAGAGAGAGAAACAGAGAGAGAGACAGAAAGATGAGAGAGACAGAGAGAAACAGAGAGAGAGAGACAGAGAGAAGAGAGAGAAACAGAGAGAGACAGAGAGAGGGAGAGAGACAGAGAGAGAAAATGGGAGAGAGAGACAGAGAGAGAAAATGGGAGAGAGAGAGAGAGAGAGAGAGAGAGAGAGAGAGAGAGAGAGAGAGAGAGAGAGAGAGAGAGAGAGAGAGAGAGAGAGAGAAGGGGAGGAAGGAAGAGAGGGAGTGAGAGAGATGCCCTGTTCAGGAGCATGATATTTCTTTAGTCAAAATCAATCCAAAAAGCTGATGGAAAATGAGGTTAGCTGTATGGAAGGCTTTGGAAGGAGGGGAAGGAAGTCTCTGGTGGGCCATACCAAGGAACCTGGTGTTTGTCTTGATAACGATGATGCTACTGGCTAGCATGCGTGTGGTGTTGTCTATGAAGTCTGCACAAGTTCTCATTTACTCCCCTAGAGCAATTCTGTGTTAGTTATCCCCATGTCATCCCCCTGTGACATTGCTATCTTCAGACTCAGGTCAAATGACCTACCCCCAGACCCTAGAGCCAGTAAGTGCCTGAGGTACAGCTGGCTCAGACAGAATGCTGCTCAGAGGGACGGTCCTCAGTGCAGAGCCAAGATCTACTGCATTCTTCTGATTCTAGGGGGGGGAAAAGATCTATGTCCCACTGCACATTTCACATGGATCTAGCGCTCTGAGGACACAGCTCGGCTTTGGTGCTTAGGTACCATAGGGTCCCTTTGCTACCAAGACAGACCCAGACGACCGGAGAGTTGAATTCAGGGAATGTTTACATCGGAACTTTGAGTTCCCTGTAAGGAAGATACTTTTTTTTTTTGAATTTTTTTAAAAGGAACTGATCACCTCCAGATGGAACTTTAGTTTATGCTTGTAAGTGGGTAGCATGAGCTGGGTCTTTTTTTTCAAGAGGGTCTCAAACCAGACTATGACCTTTTCAGAAACAGACTAAGTTGTTGAACCTTCCCACTGTTTCAGTTTCTTTGATCTGTAATTGAATTGATGGACGGATCATTTTGCTTCCATTTCCATGTTCATGTGCTATAAGCCTATACACATGCACAGGGAAGCTCAGTGGTACCCAGTGGATAGAGCTCTGGCTCTGGAATCAGGAAGGTCTGAGTTCCAATTTGGCCCCCAACACTTACTGGGTATTTGACTCTAGGAAAAGAAATGGCAAACTCCTCCAGTATCTTTGCCCCAAAAACACCCAAGTGGGCCCAAAGAGTCAGTTATGGCTAAAATGAATGAACATTCCTATAAGCACAGATGGCGAACAGCCCCTGCTCTTCCACATAGAAGTCTCACAATCTCCTGGGCCAGAGAGAGGCTTTCTGACTTGAGTTAGGGCCATTTCTCTGCCCGTATCAGTCTTCTGCAAAATAGTGTCATAGAGGAAAGCGGCCCGATGAGTGGGGGAGTTAGGAGAAGCCTCTTGTGGGGTGTGGTCTTTGAGCTGTGCCATCACAAGGAATTTCTGCCGGGGGATTTCCGGACCCACGGGATCTTGGGAAAATTCATGGAGGCGGGAGGTGGGATAATGGACGCATGAAACAGCTAGACAGGGAGCTTACCTCGATGGACTCAAGCCTCCTTATTTTGGTTCTGGAGTCAAGAAACACAAGTCCTAACTCTTGCCTGTCTAATAATAACTTCATGTTTTCCAGGGTTGGAGAAAGGGCACATCTTTGAATGAATGCTGCTGTGCTTTTCTGAGGCGCTGATAAGGTCTGAGTCATAGACCACCGTGACTCATATTTTAACTAATTTTTTCTTTTTCAGGGAAGCACAATAGGATTGAATCAAATCTCTGCCCCCAGAATGACCTAATAATACTTATTAAGGACTTAAGCTAATCCATCACTTTCCATTTAGCCACAAGGGGGCGCGCCTGCTCCTTTCAACTCTTAGATGGCCAGTATTTGATAGTTCCAGGCAGACAAAGAATATGGGAGCACCACTCGGGGGTCTCAGCCTTTTGGGGTCCTATGTATGAAAAGCCAGGTTAAGTTAATTATCATTTGCATCTGATTCCTCTGAAAGTACAGGGCTTTCTTCTGTGTTTTTAAGGAAATTAGAGCTTTGCTTGTTGCTTTATTTTTAAGTTTATTTAAAAAAAAAAAAAAGTGGTATTTCAGAAGGGAAAGAAAGGAAAGTGCCTGTGGCCACCCGTCTGCAGCATCTCCAGGCACCTGGATCTGCCCATGTACTTCATTTCCTTATGGGAGGGCAAGGGAAATGGGCAGATGCCATTATTACTCTCCTCTGGCAGGTGAGGAAACTGAGGCAGACACAGGGTTAATGGCTTGCTAGTAAATAGCTGAGACCAGATGTGATACCGTTCTCCTGACTCTGGGCCCAGTGCTCTAACCATTATTCCACCTTCTCTCAAAAAAGCATCAGAGCAGCCAGGTGGTGCCATGGATGGAGCAGCCTTGAAGTCAGGAGGACTGATTCAAATGTAGTCTCATTCACTTAACACTTCCTAACTGTGTGATCCTGGGCAAGTCACTTAACCCCAATTACCTCAGGGGAAAGAAAAAGGTTCTTTGTAATTTTCGATAGAAAGCAGATAATTCTGACCTGTTTGGGAGATAAACTACCTTCCCAGAGCCTCCTTTATTGGAGCCTGGATTTGAAAAAATGCCCCCTTTGTAAAGAATAGCTTTTCTTTTATTTTCTGTTGTTCACAAATCTCCTCCCTGCTGGTCAGCGGCTTTGTTCACCCTTTGCTAGACACCAAAAAAGCTTTTCAAATTTATACATTTTTGTTTAAGAGCAGAGGACTCAGATGGCAGTGGTCCCCTTAGTAATCAAGATATCTTCTACAAAGTGGTCTGAATGGAAATGCTTTTATCGGGCTCTGTGTTTTCCTGTTAAAAAAAAACAACCAAAAAACCCCCAACAAGAACAACAAAACCCTTGACTTTTAATCATTTCATCCGCAATGTCCGGGACTGGCTTGTCTAGAATCCCTTCAGCATTTGCCTCCATAAATTCCATTTTCTGTTTCTGGGCTCTGGGTTTACGGGGGTTATCAGAAATGTCAGTGGAGACAAGTTGCCAAGAGTTTTGAAAGAATTGCCTCAGAGGAAGCCATGTATCTTCTCCCATTCTCCACAAACATTGAGCCACGCCAGCCGTGCCATCGGTGATTTGTGAAAGGGACAGCCCTGACACACTGAAGTATTTCACCTTGGCAGCCAATTTAATTTTATAGTATGTGGAGAGAAGCAGAGAGCCCAGGACTAGGGAGTGGGAGTCTTAATACACTCTGCCTTTCTTTGTATTCCTGGGGTTTAGCACACAACCTCAGCACACAGTAGGCACTTAATAAGTGTTTGTTGACTGACTCATCTGGGCAAAGGATCTTGGGTCCATTGCCTATAGAATGGAGTGTTCTGGGGAAGAGAAGCTTGCTGTTGCTAAATATAGCAATGTTGATTCCCAGAGGGCAGAAGTCCGAGTGATTGGTGAACTTTGGACAGAGATGGACTCGGGATTGATCTAGGTACAGACTTATAAATAATTGGAGATAGGGAAAGATTGAGAGATGTAATGGAAAGAAAGCTGTCCACGTGGTCAGGAAGGTCAAGTCCCGACTACGTGACACTGAACACATCTCAACCTTTCAGGTTCCTTAATAGCTAGCTAAACTTAGAGGTTACAACATAAGCTACATAAGAAAATGGATTATTTCATGTCTTTGTATCTCCAGGACCTAGGACAGCACAGGGTACACAGTGGGTGCCTAATAAATGCATCTTGCTTATTTAGTTTAGAGGCCATGAAGCAATTTTTCTTCCACATTGGTAGAGGAAGTTTCCTCACTGGGTGTCCCTAGGTAAAAGCAACCACAACAAGAAAATAACACCACTGAGAAATGAACAGCTGGGAAGGTTCTCTCTCACCTGAAATCTTTCAGCTAAAGTCAGATGGCCACTTGTCAGGTAGATGATAGTAAAGATTCTTTGTCAGGTAAGAGATAATAAATAATCGTTAACATTTATGTAGTATTTTCTATGTGCCAGAAACTGTCCTAAACACCTTCCAGTTACCTCATTCGGTCCTCCCAACAAGCCCATCAAACATGAAACAACTGAGACAAACACAGGTTAAGGTTCTTGCCCAGGCCCATTCAGCTAATGAGTATCTGAGGGAGGATTTGAATTCAGATTTTCTTCTCTCCATGCCCAGGACTCTGCCCACTGCACCACCAAGCTGACTCAGGGGTCTCTGAAGTCTCTTTCCATTCTGATAGTCTGTGTTTTCTATAATTCTCTCATGGAGAGTGAGGCAACTCATTCCATTTTGCACAGCTCTCATTGTTAAAGTTTTCTCCTTCCTTCTTTGTAACTTTTGGATCTAGAATCAGTTGAGTTCAAATGTCTTATCTACCACTTGCTAATTTGAACAAATCACTTATCTATTCTGGGCCTCAGTTTCTATAAAAGAAGGAGGTAGCCTTTAGTCAAGCTCTGTGGTCAGCATTCTGCATTTCTGGGACCAAACAGGGGCAGTGGTGTCCCAGGGTTACAGAGAGAAAAGTGCTGAGGAACATAGAGAGCCTACACAATATCAGTGATTCGGGGTGAACTGCCCTATGATTTTCTTTCTTTCTTTTTTTTTTTTTTTTTTTTTGAGGCTGGGGTTAAGTGACTTGCCCAGGGTCACACAGCTAGGAAGTGTTAAGTGTCTGAGGCCATATTTGAACTTGGCTCCTCCTGAATTCAAGGCTGGTGCTCTATCCACTGCGCCACCTAGCTGCCCCTGCCCTATGATTTTCAAACAAAGTTTCTTGTGGGAATAAGCTACAGGAGTATTGCTGTAAACCATGGTGACCAATGTATGTTAACCAGTATCCTTCAATTCACTCCAATTCAGAGGCTGAAGGAGACTTAGGGACTACCTAGTCTCTATTTAGAAATGAGGGAAACTGAGTCTTAGTTAAATGCCCTTTCCAAGTTCACCCAGGTAATAAGCATCAAAAACAGAATTTGAATCCAAAGCTTCTGACTCTTTACCTTGGCTTAGTTAGGAGCTAGACTAGAAGAGGAATGGGAAAGTGCTGGCAACCATAGCCTCCTGAGGTTGGCTGGCACATTCCCTGTCCTTAAAGGGCTTTGTGAAGACAGATGGAGTCTCCCCAAAAGTTGGTCGTTCTGAACCTGAACAGGCTTCCCTGCCACTATGAAAACCCTACAGTAGGCCCCAGATTTCCTCTTTTTGTCTCAAACTCAGCCTATGATTTGGGCTTAGAGGATCTGAGTTCAGATCCAGTTTACCATCTCTTGGACCCTGGAAGAAATCTCTCAGGCTCAGTTTCTTCATCTGCAGAAGGAGGAAGTTGGACCTTTCTAAGGCCCAATTCAGCTTTAAATTTGAGAATTCCTGAGCCTTCCGGCACCCTAACAGAGACTACTGACTCCTTATCAGACTTAGCTTTGATTTGAGTCTTTCTTGGTAGTAGTGGGGAAGAGTAGAATAATTGCCAGCTTTGGAGAAAGAGGTTTTGAGTTCAAATCTTGCCCCTACTCATTACTCCATATGTGACTTGGGACATCATAGAATTATCAAATTAGAAAGATGTAAGGAAACTTTGCTGTCATAGTCCAACCTCTTCATGAAGGATTCTCCCCAATGCACGTCCAAGCCTAAAGCTCTATAAAGGGACCTCCATCTCCACTCCGAGCATCCCCTTACACACTGGGACAACTTTGAGCTCATTTCTTCCAACAGCAACCTCCATCAACCTCATTTCCCCCCTTTGCACGTTCCATCATGGAGTCTGGGTCTGCCTTCTGCGGCTGAGCCGAATACAAGGAATCCCTGCTCTTCATATCAGCCCTCTCAAGACTTTAACAGCCATGATGATGTACATGTGTCTTGCATGGGCCAGCCACCGTGCCCACTTTCTTCACCAGAGTCTTTTATGCCCTGGATCCAAGGCTAATGTGGTTGATTTCCCACTGGTCTTGCTTGAAATAATCCATGGTCTTCTTCAAGCCATAGTGCGCAGACCTGAACCCAGTGTTCCCTCTGAGGGCAGATAAAACTGCCTCTCCCCTCATCCACGAAGGCACACGCTCCCAATACAGGCCAAATATATGTTGGCATTTGGCGTTGCTGATTCAACGTGAACATACATTTCATTGAACCCCCCAGATCGTTTTCAGAAAACATCATTTTTGAATGACTTCCTCATTTGTGGGTATGAAAGTTTGCACCAAAATGCGCGACTTTATAATTATCCCTATTGGATTCTTTTTGATAAAATTCAATCCAATGTTCTAGATTAGGGATCAACAAATAATGTCCTTGAGCCAATCTGGCCTATCAGCTGTTTTTATACTGCTCATAAGCTAAGAATTTATGCCACATTTGGCCAGATTTGGGACATGGGCCGTAGTTTGCCAACTCCCATTCTCAAGGCTACCTAATTCTTTTTGGATCCTACTTTGTCACTAAATATATTTGCTCTTCCTCTCAGCTTTGTGTCCGCAAGCCTGAGTAGCATAAACACCTGTCATTTTAATCTAGCCATTGATAAATTGTTAACTAGCACAACAGTGGTGACCCCTAGGATTCTCCCCTGGAGACTTCCTTCCTTATTGCCACTGACCCATTAACAACCTCTCTTTGAGTCCATATGGCCAACCAGCCTTTACCTCTTGGATCATATTATTGTCTAATCCATATCTCTCCTAGAACAGTGAGATACTTTATCCAGAGTGTTGCTAAAAATCTAGAAAAATTACAATATTCCTCTTTTTCACTTTCAAAACAAAAGGAAACAGCATTATTCTGGCATGGCCCATTCTTGATGAAGCCATGTTGGCTCCTCCCAACCATCATGGCCCCTTCTTAGTATTTGTCCCCTCTTTCTTTAATGATCTTTTCAAATGCTTCCCCAAGAACTCAAGTCAAGCTTGCTCTTAATCACTGATTTTTTGCTTCCTTTTTGGAAAATCTGGACAACATTTGACCATCTCCTATCATGTGGTACCTTCCCCATTTTCCATGATCAGTGAGCTATCACTGGCAGGGAATCTTCTAGACTTTGGTTCCCTCAGCTGCAAAAGGATCAGGTTGGGCCAGATGCTCACCCAAGTTCCTTCATACCCTAAATCCTCTGAGACTGTTTGTACCCTGTCACCCTGGATATATGTGTGTGTGTGTAGTGTTCTCTGTCTAGTGTTGGGCCTTTCCTGGGAGAAATATAGCACAACTAGGGAAGCAGCTCTAATTCCTGCCTAATTGATTAATCCACAATGACTACATTTCTCAAGAAGTGTGGATAGCAAAGCATGTATGATTACATTAATGAATTCTTATTTTTGCCAAATTTGCCTTTGCTTAAGAATATTAATAATCATAAATGTCATTTATAAAGTGCTTTGAGGTTTGGAAACACTCCACAGACATTGGTCCACTTAAGCCTCACAACACTCCTGCTGCCTAAGTACTAAAGATATAAATTTTATCATTTTACAGATAAAGAAACTGAAATGGAGGTGACATCCAATGCCATAAAGCTAACAAGACAGTGGAATATGTGGAAAGGGCATTTGTTCTAGAATCAAGCGACCAGTTTTAGCCTTCTCCCTTTGATATTTATGACCAATGACACTTTGAGCAAGTCATTTAACTTGCTTGGGCCTCAGTTTCCCCATCTGTAAAATGAGGGGACTGAACCAAATAGACCCTTTTACTTCTGACTCTCTAATCTTAATCTCTAATCTAATTTCTAATCTAATCTGAGTCTCTAATCACTGCTGAAGGTGAAATTTGAAGGCAGGTACAGGTACATAAAATGGGAACATGGTGCCATTCTGAAATGAGTGCAATTATTTTATGACAAACAATTGCGACATGCGAGTCATTTATGAGAGGGAGGGCACTGGAGGAAGATGATTTCCTTGGCAGGAAGATCTGCCCATTTGCACATGGAGCACAGCACGTCAGATACATTCAGATGCTTCAAATATTAAACAGTTGCAAATGTTTCCAGGAATCTTGTGAACTTCTCTACCTCAGGTTAATGCACTGATTTCCCAGAATCCAAAGGGTACCTTTTTAAAGCCCTTCTGATGGGAAATATAACCCTCTAGACTATAAATATTGCTCACTATATCGCTTTCCCCATTTTGGACATGAAAACAGAATAGATAAATGTGTGGTATTTATTGGGCGCTTTAAGGTTTGCAAATGTCTTTGCAAAATTTGTCAGTTTGTCTGCTTAATAACTGAGGTGAGTATTACAGAGCTCCATTTTACAGATGACAAGACTAAGCTTCAGAGAGATTAAATGATCAACTGATCAATAGCCACTAATAAATATTAGAGGATGGATTCAAACAAAGTTCTTCCCTAATTCAAAATCTACCATTCTGTTATCTATATTACCTTTTCTCTCCATTATCCTTATCTATTTCTCTGCATAGATAAGGATAATGCAGAGAAACTATTGGGATTTTAAAAAAAGCTTGGAAGTACACTCACCTGGATTTCTGCCTGGGGCGTTTGACTAGATCAGTTGCTGTAGAAAGAGCCCTGCAACAAGAGACCTGAATGCAGATCTGCCTAAGAGAAGCTATAGGTCCTAGGACAATTGACACAACCTGAGCCTCCCTCCCACACACACTACTTCCTTCCCTCCCTTGCTCTACATGCTAGGTTTAGGAGCCCAATTAAAAAATTCCACCAATGTCACTTTCTGCCAATGTGGAACTCCTTGGACAAATCACTGAGTTCCACTGACATTTATCCATAAAATGTTAAATTAGAAAGTCTTTCCATCTCTTGATCTCTGATCCTATGCCAGTTCTATCTGCTCTTTGGACCTCAGTTTCCATCTCTGTAAAATGAAATTGAGTTCATTGAGCTCTAAGACTTTTTCCGGCTCTCTGTATATGATCCCATAAGGAAAAGGAAAAAGAAAATTCTCCTTTTCTACATGTAGTCCGGTGAAGAAGAAGTGATGGCAGCCTGGAACCTGAGGAGGGTGCCAGTAAGCCATCTGTGAACTAGACACTTCCTCAATCCCGACCATTTCCAGAGACTTTTGCTTATCTTGAACATCAGACTGTTTGGTTTCCCCCTTGTGCTACAACCAGAGAATAGCAATGAGAAAGAGTGTGATTTCAAGACCTCTGGGTGAAAAGGAAAGAGGGAATTGGGGAGCATTGAGACACTATTTTTGATTCCCCTGTTGGTGATTAACATGGGCTGGTCCAATGGCTACCAACATTAGGCATATTTAACTTTTTTTGCATATGTTTTAAAAATTTTTTATTATACCTTTTTATATACAAACTTATACATTTTATATACAAACATACGAACATATACAAACACTTTTTTATTATACCTTTTTATAGACAAACATACAAACATGGGTCATTTTTCAACACTGACCCTTGCAAAAACTTCTGTTTCACCTTTTCTACTCCTTCCCTCTATCCCCTCCCCTAGATGACAGGTAGTCCTATACATGTTAAATATGTTAAAGTATATGTTAAATACAATATATGTATATATATTTATACAGTTATTTTATTGCACAAGAAAGATCAGATTTAGAAAAAAAGGTAAAAATAACCTGAGAAGAAAAAAAAAAAACAAAATCCAAGCAAACAACAGAAAGAGTAAAAATGCTATGTAGTGGTCCATACTCATTTCCCAGCATTCTTTCTCTGGGTTTAGCTGGTTCTGTTCATTACTGATCAGTTGGAACTGATTTGGATCCTCTCATTGACTATCAAAATTGATCCTCATATAGTATTGTTGTTGAAGATATAATGATCTCCTGGTCCTGCTCATTTCACTCAGCATCAGTTCCTGTCAGTCTCTCCAGGTCTTTCTGAAATCATCCTGTTGGTCATTTCTTATAGAACAATAATATTCCATAACATTCATATACCACAATTTATTCAGCCATTCTCCCATTGGTGGGCATCCCAGGCATACTTAACATTAAACAATGTATATGTGGCTCTTGGATGGCAAGGTTTGACTCCTGCCTCTGATGCTAATTCACCCTGTGACTTGTAGAAGGTGCTCACTTAATTTCTCTGAGCCTCAGTTTCCTCATTTGTAAATAGCTCCCTTCCTTAGCACACTTGTATGACTTGCCTTGTAGCATAGTAGTGAGAAAAGAGCTTTCTAGCATTTGTGATGCATTTGTGATGCCGTATACTAGGACAGATCTATTATCTCAGAGGTGCAATCAGTCCCTCTCTGCAGATAGCCACCGGGTCCCTCCACATCCTATGCTATTCTTTTCAACCTGAACTTTTGTGAGTAGCTTCCTAGGATTTGGAAGTGGGGTAGAATGCTACACTCACTGTCAGAAGAGACACTGGTCACTTATTATCCCTGTGACTTGAAGGCAAGTCATTTCACCTGGCTGAGTCATAATTATCTGTAAGATGGTTCAAGAATAGCTGCAGATTTCCCCTTATATAGTTGTCATGAGGCTCAAATAAGATGTGTGGAAAGTGTTCTGCAAATTTTACAGTGCAGTTTGAGTGTCAGTCATTATAATTTTCAGTGGAGCAAGAAAACCGCCTGTTAAAATTAGTGCAGTAACAAACATTTTATGGAGTAATAATCCTACTCACAGAAGACCTGGGCTTCAGGCCCATCTCTGATGCTTGCCATATGAACTATGGGCATGTCGCTTACACTCTGCTTCCATTTTTTCATCTGTAAAATACTAGGGTTAGACTCAATAATCTATCATCTTCCTCTCGGTTTAAAAATCTATAATTTTTTGATCCAATGAGCTACAATGATACAATGAGTATTTTATCATCCAGGAGAGAAATTCAGTTGGTTCTTGGTCATTTCAGCACTTAGCATGACACCTAGTACATGGTAGATAAATAATAAATAAAAAGAAAATTTTATGATACAATAAAAATGGTAATATAGCTAATGATTATATAACATTGTATTATTTAACACATCATTTAATATTTATTATTACATTAACCCACATAGTTTTCATATGCTTAATGCTTATGCTATAACACTAAATACATGTTTTATTTTCATTTATTCACTTGTTTCTTACTTCTGAATTCTCTGTACCAATAAAAGTTTAGGTTTAATCCCTATAACTAACCCTATTGGTTTCCACACCAACTTAGTGAGGCAGGAACTATTATCACCTTCAGTTTTCAAAAAAGAAAACTAAGTCCAAGAAACTAATAAACATATGACTGCTATACATATAAAGCAGGATTTGAACCCGAGTCTTGTGTCTGTCAGTCCAGTATTTTAGCTATTTTTATGCTGGATTACAAAATTAGAGAAGATATTGGTCTTAGTTCCAAGGAATTGGGCAGTTAATAGTAGGTAGAACAAAAATGTAAATAGGTCCTTTGATCTCTCAATTTATCAAATAGTCCACAGGCAGTCATTGATTATTTACTATATTCCAGGAACTGTCCTAGGTGCTGGAGATGTAAAGATGAAAATAAAACAGTCTGTGATCTCCAGAAGGTTACATTCTATGGTGGGAGGCAAAAGAGATGCAAAGTCCTATGGGGAGAAGCCTAGTAAAGGCAGGATAGTTGTTGTCCCCTTTGCTACCCAGGAGATTCCTTTGTATAAATCTGAACAACTAAACTGGGAATTTGTCCTCCATTTGAAGATTGTGAAGGTTACTATTCTCACAGGGGTCAGGAGTGGGGGGAAAATGGCAGATCTTGAGAAGAAAGGGAAATGGGAGACACTCTAGGGAGAGGAAAAGACCAGAGGTAACTTTGCAAACCATAAATGCCATCCAAATGGCAATTTCCATGAAGATTTTTGGTACCCATAGAAATACCTCTCCAACTTGGAAAAACCAATCAGTAAATTTTTGTCTAGTACCTATTATGTGTCAATTTTGTGCTGGTGACAAAGAATGAAACAATTCCTATTTTTAAACAAGTCCTATTTTTTAAAAAATATGTTTATCCTCTATTTTGAAGTTAATCATCAAAGAAAGAGAATTTTAACACATTCAATGAAATATAAGAGGATTGTATATGAAATTATGAAGTCCCACGTTCTAATGAGAGAGACCACAAAAATACATATAATATATGAAGAATAAAAATGACTGAATGGAAGATGGACAGTTTTGATAATACGATGAGTGAAGAGTGATTTTAAAAAGGCATCATGTCGGGGGCAGCTAGGTGGCGCAGTGGATAGAGCACCAGCCTTGAATTCAGGAGCACCCGAGTTCAAATCTGATCTCAGACACTTAACACTCCCTAGCTGTGTGGCCCTGGGCAAGTCACTTAACCCCAGCCTCCAAAAAAAAAAAAAAAAAAAAAAAAAAAAAAGGCATCATGTCTCGGGTGATTGGAGATATTTGAGCTACAGCTTGACGGAAGCCTTCTAGAAGTCAGAGACAGGTAATGAGAGAGTTCATTCCAGGCATGGGACATGCTATAGAGGCGGGACATAGTATCATATAGGAGAGAAAGAAAGAAAGACCAAACTCATTGGATTTTATAAGGGAAATGATGTAAGGGGAGGCTAAAAGGATAGGATGTGACAAACCCAAACAGGAGAGTTTATATCAGATGCTAGAAGCAAGAGAAAGCTACGAAAGTTTGCTGAGGACAGGATGACTTGGTCCACAGGGTTTTTAAGGAAAATCCTTTTGACAAGTGTGTGGAGGATGGATTGAAGGAAGAGACAGAGAAAGTGTCTTAGAAGCTGTCATTGCAACAGCCCAGGCAAAAGGCCTTCAGCTAATGTGGGCTGTGGGAATAGAGAAAAGATATTGGTTGCAAGAAATGTTTTGGAGGTAGAAATAACAAAATTTTCTTGATTCTGAGGGTGAGGAATCAGTGATGACCTCAGAAGGAGTGATGGTACCAAAGAGGGATGGGGAGAATGCCTGGAGAAAAGAAAAAAATGTTGACACATTTTTCCCAATTTCAAATTTATAAGTCAACTTATGCATCTTCTCATTACTTCCGCCTTCTATTCTCTTCGTTAAGAGTTATTATACTTAACTCCTTTCAGTCAATAAATTCTTAGTAAAATGGAGTTAAGAATTTAATTGGGACCACTAGGTGGTGCCATAATGCACCAGGCCTAGGGTCAGGAAAAGCCATTTTGATGTGACTTTTTCCAACAATGAGGTGATTCAGGCAGTTCCAATGATCTTGTGACAAAGAGTCATCTACACCCAGAGAGAACTATGGGAACTGAGTGTGGATCACAATATAGTATTCTCACTCTTTTTGTTGATGTGCACTTGCATTTTGTTTGCTTTGTCATTTTCTTTTTTTGATCTGATTTCTCTTATGCAGCAAGAAAATTATATAAAAATATTTATACATATTGGATTTAACAGATATTTTGACATGTTTAGCACATATTGGATTGCTTGTCATCTAGGGGAAGGAGCAGAAAATCCGAAACACAAGGCTAAGCAAGGGTCAATGTTGAAAAATTATCCATGCATATGTTTTGAAAATAAAAAAAAAAAAGCTTTGAAAAGAAAAAAAGCCATCTTTCTGAATTCAAATCTGGCCTCAGCTTCTTAATATTGTGGGATCTTGTACCAGTAATTTAATCTTTTCCCCTCAGTTTCCTCATCTGTAAAATGATCTGATGAAAGAAATGACCAACCACATCAGGGTCTTTGTTGCGACAACCTCAAATGGGCCACCAAGAGTTAGGGAGCTAGGGAACTGAGTGAATTGGGCAGTGGGCCTGGAAGCAGGAGAATCTGATATCCAAACTGGCCTCAGACACTTACTAGCTGTGTGACCCTGGACAAGTCAATTAACCTTACTTGCTTCAGTTTCCTCATCTGTAAAATGAGCTGGAGCAGGAAATGGTAAACTACACCTCTGCCAATGATTCAACAACAATTTAAAAAACATTTGATTTCCCTTGAAATCTGGTGTACTTTTTATCCTACATTTAAGAGCATTATTCAGAGATAGGGTCCATGAGTTTACCTAGACTGACTGTTAAGGGGGTTCATGACAAAAAAAGCTCCAGAATTCCTGTTTTAATGATGGCATTAGTTTTTCTAGAGTTTTTGTTTATATGATTATCAGTCAACTCAACTAGTACCTCCTGTGTGTCTGGATCTGTACAAAGATTGAGATGAGGACCCTAAATCTGGAGTTAAAAGATCTGGGTTCAGGTTCTGGCTCTGCCATTTCTTGAGAGAGATAGGGCAATGCAGGAGGAAGAATACTGGATTTTGACTCAGTTCCTGCATTTGCACTGCCTTCCTGTGGATCTGTTGGCAAATTCCTTAGCCTCTCTGGACCTCAATTTCCTAATCTGTAACATTAGAGAATTCTATTGTATCTGATGGGCTCTAAGTTTCTTTCTACTTCTGAATCAATGACTGGCTGACTGAATAAAGCATTCATTAAGCATTTACTATATGTAACATTTATTAAGCATTTACTATCTGTAAAGCATTTATTAAGTATTTGCTGGATGTAAAATATTTATTAAGCACTTACTATATTTAATATATATAATAACATACATATGTAATATTATATATATCTATCCCTTATTACATTTGAAATAGTCTGATAAGTGAAGGAGACCCAAATAGAAAAGCAAGTCAATCCTAAAGAGCTCCCATTGTTAGAGGGGAAGGGAGAACAAAATAAAGGGATAGATGTTCCTGTGACACAACTCAGGGCAAACCATTGAACTCTGTGTCTTACGGACCTGGTAAAATGAGATTGATAATGATTTTGCAGCCCAAGTCAAAGGACTGATATGGGGAAAACCCCTGGTCAGTCTTAAAGTTTGATGTAAAATGGAAACTATTATTATTACTAATAAATTATGCGATTCTTAGAGAATTCTGTAATAATATTCAGTCATGATTTGGTGCTAATGCTTCCTTTAGATCATAGGGAAGAGCTGGCTGTTGGGAGATCATCTCAAATAGCTAAATCCTTGTTAAATTGTCTCTCCCCAAATGTAGGTAAAGTAAAAGATCTCAAAGTTGATATAATAAGAGTCTTGAAGTCAACATTTTCCAATTCAATCCAACAATCCTTCGCCAAGTACCTTCTTTGTCTCAAAATAGAAGGGGATTCCACATAGGGTAACGAGTCCTTCATCTCTGGAGATCTTTAAGCAGAGTCCAGAGATCCACTTGTTGGGGCTGATTGATATGAAGGGATTCTGATTCAGGTAGATTGGGCCAGAGGATCACTGAAATCCTAAAATTCATAAATTCCATGATTTTGTGACATTACTGTTTCTCCAAAAGGGAATGTTTCACCAACATTGGCCTTTCTTTTTAAGACACTTGTATGTGCCTTGGAAAGAACTGGTTATGTATGTGCTGTCTCTCCCTCCCTCCCCCTAGATTAGGAGTTCCTTGGGGGCAGGGACTGATTTTATCATTTGGTTTCTGTCCTCAGAGCTCAATTCAGTGTCTGGCACAAAGTTACCTCTTAATAAATGCCTGTTGACTCTTTGACTTTTGTCTTCCAAAACTCTTTCTTGATGTCCTTTGCAAAAACTCTATTAACTATAAGAAGTCATTCTTTGGTGTTTGATGGCTGGAGGGGAATGACAGCTAGTCTTTGTTAATCAGCTTGTCATTTTATTTTCCAAGTGGTGCTGCTGTATTTTATTTTAAATATATTTCTTAAAAAAGGTAGTAGCTAGTTGAATAACTGGGATTTTCTGTACAGAGCACTGTTTTCCCCACTAGGTGGAGATAAGCATTTTTAAAAAGCAATTTTAGTTTATATATAAGAACAACACACATTTCTAGAAGAACATATGTTTTATGCTCTGGGAAATGGGTAGGGCAAATTTTGTTTCCCTCATTTTGCAGATGAGGCTCAAAGAAATTTAGTAACCTGCCTAAAATGGCCAAGTTGGAGAACAAGAGGCAACATCTGAATCTAGATCTTCTAGCTCTGAGTCAAATGCTATTTCCATTATAACATGCTGATTGAGAATAAATCTGGTTACAAAAAGTGTGAGAATTCACCACTGTTGCTGAAACCCATATCTCTAATGAACGCAGTTTGAAGAAAACTTCCCTGCGCATCTGGAATGAGTGTGTCGAGTGTGGGACGTGCTGAGCTGATGAAAGGCAGAGTATGATAATTTCTGACAGTGCTTGGGTAGGATGCCATTGTCAGCACATCAGATATCCTTGACAATAGCAAAAAGAATGAAAAGTGACAACAGGGGAACAATGAAGAAATAATGGCACATTCTGGATCTCCTTCTGTACTTTCATCCTCCAGAAGATTCTATGCATTCTGCCACATTACTTGTGCTGAGCTAATATGCAAGACTTGACAAAATCATAGATCTAGTCAGACTACCTCTCCTCATGAGCAGTAAAAGCTAATACAAGTTAATCATAAAACTCTACAAGATAGTCTCTCTCTCTCTGAGAGAGAGAGAGAGAGAGAGAGAGAGAGAGAGAGAGAGAGATGTAAATAAACATATTTTCCCTGTATTCTTAGGAGGCAGGCAACACAGTGGGCACAAGGCAAGGCTTGGAAACTGCATTGTATAGAAATTACTTACAATTCTATGATGATTTAATGACAGGATTATTTTTTTTATTCATTTAATTTAGCCCTGGCCATCTCCACTATCTCCCTTCCACTCTTCTTCCCTTCTCTCCAGTCCCATTACAATTATCCTACTTTAGAACCCCATTCTTTCTGCTTAGTCTCTTCCAACAGCCTTCCAATGACTTAATGCCTTTCATTCTCCTCTACCTCAACAATATGCAGTACTCTTTCAAATCTGTGAAACCCTGACCATGTCTCCCCATTATCAAAACCTTTAAAGAATCTATGACATGAGAATAAAGTAGAGCATCCTAATTCTGGTCCAAGCTCATTCCAGTCTGCTTCAATTTACCTGTCTGTCCTTTCTCATCCACACCATCCTTTTACATGATGCTGTATTCAAATCCTACCTCAGCTGATCACTAGCTTTGTGATTCTGGGTATATTATTTAATCCCTTGATTCTTAGTGTCATCATCTATAAAACAGAAATGATTAGACCTTACTTAAAGAGTAATTGTGAGCATCCAATGAGATGATGCATTTGAATGGCTTTGCAAAGTTTTAAATACTGTGGTTTTGTTATTTTGCTATATTTTGTATTATAGTCTGAATATGAAACTTACTAAACGTGCTCCCAATTAAAGTTGCCAGATTACGTGGATGATGACATTCATGGGCATTCCTTATCCAGATCATGCAATCTTGCTCCTCTATCCCTATATACTTAATGAATATAAATGAAATAAATAAACAAACAAATGAAGATATCTGTAGATCAACATGATGCACTTAATCTAAAATATTTATCATCAGATATTTAAAGAGGTTACAAAAGTACATTCAAAGTGTCAGACACAAAGGCAGGCATTTAGGCTTGGTTCAAAATGCGAAATTCTCTAAACATAATAGAATATACTGATGGCAGATACAAGAAAAGTCACAATTATATCAATAGATGCAGGGGGAAAAGCTTTTGAGAGAAAACAAATGTATTCTCCTCCATTCTAATCTCAGACAAGGGATTTTTATTAACAAGTTAGATTTTTAATTTAAAAAGATATAATCTATTTGAAGGAGGGCTGAATTGGGAGACAGAAAACCCAGGTTCAAATTCCCCAAAATTTGGGCAAATTTATGTGAACAAATCACAGCCTCTTTATAACCTATCTCCTGGGTGTAGATTCTCCACTCACAACCTGGGCAAGTCATTTTATCTATGTCTCTCTCAGTTTCCTCATTTGTAAAATGAGGATAATTATAGTACCTACCTCCTAAAGTTGTTGTGAAATAAAAATGAGCTTATACCTGCAAAGCTTTTTGTAAACTTTAAAGTACAATATATATACTGTTATCATTATTAATTTTGTATTTTATATTTTCCCACTTAATTGGATGTTGTCTTCCCACTAGAATGGAGATTCCTTGAAGCCAGGGATTATTTCCTTCCTGTCATTGTGTCTCTAGCAACTAGCATAGTGTCTGGCACATAGTAGGTACTACTTTGTAATTGCTGATTGGTTGATTCTTGAAGAAGTAAGTGGATTTTCATGAGCACTGGAACCCTTATTCTTTCACTGAAATGTACAATCCTGGCAAAACTCTTGACCTCAGAGTTTCTCAGTTTATCATTTATAAACCAATTTTGAGGGTTAATTGCTATGGACAGATGGTTGAACATCTGCCCGAAGGCCTCTCTAATGAGCAGTATGTTGAATGGAATGTTAGATATTATTGTACCCTAATCTGACTGTCAGGGTCCAAAAGGTCCCATGAGGGAGGTGTCTGCCACACTGGCCATTTCATTGTAAGATGAAGTAAAAGGAGAAGAAATCAGCACCATGGGCAGTGTTTCCTTATGTGGGAGCTGAGGAAATTGAAAGCAAAAAGGCAAGAGTGAGATGGGGCAGGAATTCAGAAGGGTTAGGGTTAGACTCATGTCATGTGTGGAAGCCCAGGCTTTCGTTGTCTGGGATCATACTCATGAGTATTTGACACTCCACCAGCCTGCAACCTTCTCTATCTCAGAACATGGATTTCTTGAGAATCTAGACAGAGTTAGACCATCTAGGGTTTTGTCAGCAAGTTTTTACCTTTACCTCCTTTGGATTGTTGTTATAATTTGTTCATGTTAGGACTGAGAAATTGGCCCTTTTTATAGTTGATGTTTTTGGATTTTTAATTTTTAAAATTTATGGAACAAAAGGGTTTCCATAACATTGTAAATTTTAAAAATGGGCATGGATCTACAAATCTACTGTGCAAAATTTGCTATTCCTTTCAAACATACAACAAAATTGTCTTGGATTTTTTTTTCTTTTTCTCTCCCACTATCACCCTAGAGATGAACCACCATTAAACACAATAAGGGTGTGTGTATGTATATATACATAAAAATGTAAGATTATTCTACACATATTTCTATTTATCAGATGGTTTCCCTCTGAATTCAAATAGTATTTTTCTTCATATGCCTTTTATAGTTATTTTGGGTATTTATAATAGTTAAAATGACCTTTTTGTTCAAAATTGTTTTGAAAACAATATTGCTGTTACTATATACAATGTTCTCTTCATTTCTCTTTGTTATTTTATGTCTTTCCATATATCACTGATCTTATCATTTCTTCTAGCTCAGTAGAATTCCACCACATTAATATATTATATATACACACATATATACCTGTTTATATATGTATATATATATATACATATATATATTCAAATACATACATATATTTATATATGTGATAGATACTACTTTAAAAATCCTTTATTCCAAAAATACTTTTTAAAAGATCTATATATCTGTATATCCCAAAGAGATCTTAAAGGAGGGAAAGGGACCCACCTATGCAAAAATATTTGTGGTAGCCCTTTTTGTAGGGGCAAGAAACTAGAAACTGAGGGGATGCCCATCAGTTGGAGAATGGCTGAATAAGTTATGTGATATGAATGTTATGGAAGATTACTGTTCTGTAAGAAATGACCAGCAGGATGATTTAAGAAAGGCCTGGAGAGACTTACATGAACTGATGCTGAGTGAAATGAGCAGGACCAGGAGATCATTATACACAGCAACAACAAGACTATACTATAATCAATCCTGATGGACGTGGTTCTCTCCAACGATGAGATGATTCAAACTAGTTCCAATTGTTTATTGATTAAGAGAGACATCTACACCCAGAGAGAGGACTGTGGGAACTGAGTGTGGACACAACATAACATTTTCACTTCTTTTGTTGTTGTTTCCTTACATTTTATTTTCTTTCTCATTTTTTTCCTTTTTGATTTGGTTTTTCTTGTGTAGCAAAATAATTGTATAAATATGTAGACTTATGTTGGATTTACATATATTTTTACTATGTTTAATATATATTGGATTACATGCTATCTAGGGGAAGGAGTGAGGGGTAAGTGAGGGGAAATTGGAACACAAGGTTTTTCAAGGATCAATGGTGAAAAATTATCCTTGTATATGTTTTGAAAATAAAAAAGCTTCAATAAAATTGAAAAAAAAAAGATCTACAGCTGAAGGAGCCATAAATGTTACCCTTTTATTTTACCTAGGAGATAATCAGAACCCCAGCATATGAAATGGCTCAAGCCTGGACACATTTTGTTATTTTGACTGCCAGGGCTATCCCTTTTCCTGACATCTGGCCCTGAAAATGTCCTCATGACCACCACCACAACAAAAAGTTGGATCAAAACAGCTGAAATAGTGCTTGTCTTAGTTTATATAAAGGACATTCTATCCCTGCAATCAGTCAGTCAGTCAATAAGCATTAGGAGGCATTTATTATGTGCAAGGCACTGTGGTGAGTATTTTGGATACAAAGAAAAACCAAAGTAGACCGTGTACCCAAGGAGCTCCCATTCTAATGAGGAGGCAACACGTGAGCAACTATGTATGTCCAACATATACTGGGAAAATAAAAGGGAATTGAAGAGAGAAGACACTAGCAGCTGAAAATCTCCCTGCAGAAGATGGGGTTTAAGCTTAAGCTTAAAAAAAGGAAGAGAAGAAGAGACAGAACATCCCAGGTATGGGGGACAGCTGGCAAAAAGCCAGGATCCCTCTTTCTGCCAAGAAGAAAGAGGGAGGGAAGAAGGAAAGGAGGGAAGTTCCATTATTCTCATCTTGGGATCAGCTCACTGGGATTTTGGAAACCTTGTCATTGCAAAACAAATTAATACAAATGAGAAAGAACATGTACCCTTTCTTGTATGGCATTGAAACCATTCCAGGACCATATTTAGAGAGATCCAGATGATTTAACACAAACTACTCTGAGGACATTGCCAAAGTATGGCGTAACTTGGGTTTATTTGACCTCCCTAAAGCAAAGTGCCTTGTAATATGAGACCTTTGTCTGGGTAAAGACAGAAATAAAAATTTCTGAAGAAAGCAGCCTGCCAGTGAATAGAGTATTGAACTTGGAGTTAGGGTGATGGGCTCCAATCCTACCTTGGATGCTTAATAGATATTTGGCTTAGGGCAAGTCTTTTACCTCTGTCTGCAGAAATGTAGGGGTTGTGCTTGATGGTCTCTGAAGTCCCCATTAACTCTAAATCTAGCGTCTCATAATCCTGTTGTTCTTAGCTTCTCAATGTCAGTTAATTAAATGGCATGACAACTTTAATCTTAAACTCCATTTACCTCATGGCAAAGAGGATCAGAGTTGACCCCATGGAGAGGAATATTTCCTCCTCTTCATATCTTATTTTTTTCTTTCTTTGTATACATAATAACCATTTTTGAAGATTTTTTGAAGCATCCCTTCTCTCCAAAGACATTGTGGAAATGAATAATGATATTGCTATGTCCAAACTCAGTTAATTATCAAATATGAAGAAAGAATTACTAAATATGGGTTATTTGGAAAACAAAACAATGGCTTTGGAAAATAAAATGTTGATGGCATATAACTAATTGGTTGAGGTAGGTTGAAAACAGAGAAAGAAAATTATAGACCAATCTCTCAATAAATATTGATGCTAAAAATTTAAATAAGATATTAACAAAAAGATTACATAAAATCATCCCCAAGATAATACACTATGATCAAGTAGGATTTATACCAGGAATGCAGTTCTGGTTCAATATTAGGAAAACTATTAGTATAATTGACCATATTAATAACCAAATTAACAAAAAACATATGACCATCTCAATAGATGCAGAAAAAGCATTTGATAAAATTCAGCATCCATTCCTATTAAAAAAACACTTGAGAGTATAGGAATAAATTGACTTTTCCTTAAAATAATCAGTAGCATCTATTTAAAGCCAGTAGTAGGCATCATATGTAATGGGGATAAACTAGAACCATTCCCAATAAGCTCAAGAGTGAAACAAGTTTGCCTACTATCACCATTACTATTCAATATTGTATTAGAAATGCTACCTTTGGCAATAAGAGTTGAGAAAGACATGAAAGGAATTAGAGAAGGTAATGAGGAAACCAAATTATCATTCTTTGCTGATGATACGATGGTATACTTAGAGAATCCAAGAGATTCTATCAAAAAAGCCATTAGAAATAATCCACACCTTTAGCAAAGATGTAGGATACAAAATAAAACCACAGAGGTCATCAATATTCTTATAAATCACTAACAAAATCCAACAGTTAGAGTTACAAAGAGAAATTCCATTTAAACTAACTACCAATAGTATAAAATATTTAGGAATCTATCTGCCAAGGGAAAATCAGAAACTATATGAGCAAAACTACAAAACACTTTTCACACAAATATAGTCAGATCTAGCCAATTGGAAAAATATTAAATCCTATTGGATAGGGCGAGCAAATATAATAAAAATAACAATACTACCTAAACTAATCTATTTATTTAGTGCTATACCAATCAGACTCCCAAAAAACTATTTTAATGACCTAGAAAAAATAACAACAAAGTTCATATGGAAAAACAAAAGGTCAAGAATTTCAAGGGAATTAATGAAAAAAAATGAAGGTGGTCTCGCTGTACCAGATCTAAAATTATATTGTAAAGCAGTGGTTACCAAAACCATTTGGTATTGGCTAAGAAACAGACTAGTTGATCAGTGGAATAGGTTAGGATGAAAGGACAAAACAGTCAATAATTTTAATAATCTAGTGTTTGACAAGCACAAAGACCCAACTTTTGGGATAAGAACTCACTGTTTGACAAATATTGCTGGGAAAATTGGAAATTAATATGACAGAAACTAGGCATTGATCCACACTTAACACCATACAGTAAGATAAGGTCAAAATGGGTTCATGACCTAGGCATAAAGAATGAGATTATAAATAAATTAGAAGAACATAGGATAGTTTACCTCTCAAACCTGTGGAAGAAGAAGAATTTGTGACCCAAGAAGAACTAGAGATCATTATTGATCACAAAATAGAAAATTTTGATTGTATCCAATTGAAAAGTTTTGTACAAACAAAATTAATGCAGACAAGATTAGAAGGGAAGCAATAAACTGGGAAAACATTTTTACAGTCACAGGTTCTGATAAGGCCTCATATCATGGAATATTATTGTTTTGTAAGAAATGGCCAGCAGGATGATTTCAGAAAGGCCTGGAGAGACTTACATGAATTGCTTCTGAGTGAAATGAGCAGGACCAGGAGATCATTATACATTTCAACAACAGTACTATATGATGATCAATTCTGATGGACATGGCCCTCTTCAATACTGAAATGAACCAAATCAGTTCCAATAGAGCAGTAATGAACTAAACCAGCCACACTCAGTGAAATAACTCTGGGAGATGACTATGAACCACTACATAGAATTCCCAATCCATCTGTTTTTGTCCACCTGCATTTTTTTATTTCCTTCACAGGCTAATTGTACATTATTTCAAAGTCCAATTCTTTATACAGCAAAATAATTATTTGGACATGTATACATATATTGTATTTAACTTATACTTTGACATATTTAACATGTATTGGACTACCTGCCATCTGGGTGAAGGGGTGGGGGGAAGGAGGGGAAAAGTTGGAACAAAAGGTTTTGCAATTGTCAATGCTGAAAAATTAATATAGCTTGTAAATAAAAAGCTATAATAAAACGGAAACAAATAAATAATTGGTTGATTGACTAACAGAGGATTTAATTTATCTTAATATAATAACAATAAGAGTAATATTGTCAGTAGTAGTAATAGTATTTATATACTGACTGTTATGTGCCTGGCACAGTGCTGAATATTTTCCAAATATCATCTCATTTGACTCTCACAACTATGGGAAATAGATGCTATTATTATTCCCATTTTACCCTTCAGAAAAAAAAAAAAACAGAAATGAAGTGGCTTGGACACATTCACACAGTTAATAGTATTTGAGTTTGGATATGAATTAATCAAGACAACTCTGAGATACCACTATACACCTGTCAGATTGGCTAGAATGACAGAGAAAGATAATACGGAATGTTGGAGGGAATGTGGGAAAACAGGGACACTGATACATTGTTGGTGGAATTGTGAATACATCTAGCCATTTTGGAGAGCAATTTGGAACTATGCTCAAAAAGTTATCAAACTGTGCATACCCTTTGATCCAGCAGTGTTACTACTAGGCTTATATCCCAAAGAGATTTCAAGAAGGGAAAGAAAGGGACTTGTATGTGCAAGAATGTTTGTGGCAGCCCTCTTTGTAGTGGCCAGAAAATGGAAACTGAATGGATGCCCATCAATTGGAGAATGGCTGAATAAATTGTGGTATATGAATTAATTTAGGTCTTTCTGATTTTAATTCCAAATATCTATCTACAAGAGCAATTCATTTCATGACTTTCCTACAACATTCCTATCAAAATAACAAAAAGCACAGTTACTAACATTATAGGTACCATATTAAAATGTTTCATGAACAGCAACCACCTTGTGGATCTCTGTCTAAAACTCTCACAAAGCAAGGCTGTGCCTTATGTTTTCTCTGAAGCTTGGTGGATCAGTTATGATGATTTAACAATGAAGTCTGGGTTTTAGTGTTATCTCTGCCATGGGTTTTGTGACTTTGGGCAAACCATCATATTTCTCCAGGTCTGTTTTCACATCAGTACAATGAGGAGAAATTGGGTTCAATAATCTCTGAAGTTACCTCTACCCCTAAAATTTGGTAATTGATGTGTTGTTGGTGATGAACCTTGTCAACTCTAGCTAGGGAAATTCTAGAATAATAATAGCTCTGCCTTCTGTTGCTGAGGCCCCTACCTGCAACCTTTCCAGCTTAGAAACCAAGCTACAAGAGATTGCATTCTTCACCCAGGGCTTCGGAGAACCTGGAATGAACCCTGGGTCTCCATGCCAAATTTTAGAAATATAGGGGAGGAATGATTCTCTCAAGAGATATCATGATTCTGAGTGCTATAACAGCAAAGTGTGAGGAATAAAAAGATTTCTTCAGATCACTTGCTATTAAAATGTGCCATGCTAAGCATAGGATTTATGCTTACTATAGACAATGTTAATTAGGGAGCAGTGAAAAGGATGTTGGAGTTATAATATCTGAGTTCAAATTCTGCCCTAGCCATTTATGAAACTTCTTACCTTGAACAAATCACATCACATAAATAGGGCACTAGACTTAGAATTAGAATTAGGTTCAATTGGAACCGCAGCTGTTTACTAGCTGCATCATCAACTGCAGGTCACCTATGCTGTCTAGACTTCTCTTTATTTCTAATGTGATGGGGCCCTTTCAGATCTAAATCTGGGATATCATGCCCCAGTTTTCTCCTGAGTAGAATAATAGGATTGGATTATATGACTTCTAAGGCTCCACGCAGATGTAGATTTATTATACTTTAAAAAATTTCTGGGGGCTCACGGGTCATTTCACAATAAGCTTCCATCTCTATAACTGGATATTCCATCAAAGAGTGGTCATTCAGAGTATTTTTTTAAACAAACATCATAGAACATTTGCCTGCTCAAGTTCTTCAAAACCTCATCTTCCTTGCCAGCTCTGTGTTCTTCAAAAGCATAACAATAGCAATACAAGATCTAGTAGGCTGTACTAGAGAGGAAAGAATTCTAAAATATTTTGTCATGGAATCTCACAATTTTTCTTTCTTTCTTTCCTCTATAAAGAGCCTGAGAGGGATGATCTTTAAGCTCTCATTCAATCAATATAGCATTTATTAAGCATATATTATTTACAAGACAATGTGCTAGGTACAGGCATCCAAGTGGAAAAGTGTCTTACTTTCCATCAAGTATCTTACTTTCTATTTTAAAAATAATTTTCATGATATCTTTTTATAACACCTAAATTTGTCTCGCAATCTCCCCCATCCTAGAAAATGATCTCATTTAACAAAGAACTTTTGTTAGAAGAAGAAAAATGTTTAAAAATCTGTAAATTATATTAATGAATAAACATTCATATTTAAGAATATGTGTCTATATTCTGTGTGCATATATGTGTATGTGTGTATGCAAACACACACATACACATGAATTATCCATGCACGTTGGAACCTTCTCATCCATCTCTATAAAAGATTTGAAAAGCGAGTGTTTAAGGAGTTTATTTTTTAAGAGGATGAGACAGTACTTGAAAGAAAGTGCTGGTTAGGAAGGGGCATTTAGGTTTGCAAAGTTACAAGGATGCCAAATGGAGTTATTGGGCAGTAGCATGGGTTATGGAACTAGAAAGCATGATTAAAGTAGAAAGGAGAGATATAGCAAGGTGATTGGAGAGGAATTCTGGGAATAAAGTAGAGCATGACTGGGGGAAGCCAGTGCTTAGCGCAGTGCCCAGCGCACTCACTTAATAAATATTTCTTGATAGAGTGATATAGTGGACCACATGGGGTTCCTATCGACTAGGGCAATGGGGGATTTTAAGGTAAGAGGCCAGCTGGCAAAACAACTGATAAGAATATGGCTCTAGATACATTTTATCTTGACAGAGCAGGTGTTGGAGCAACAGCAAAAAGGAATATTCTTGAAGGCAATTTATAAGTGAGGCACTAAGAAAAAAAGAGCAGTGTGTCTTTGATCTTTGGTAGTATCTCATGCTGACACTGATTGATTACCTAATCGATCTTACCTTTCCAAAGCACAGACAATTCCTTCTGGTAGTTCTCTTCCAGACCAGGTCCTCTGCTGCAATCAACGGCAGACGTTCTTAATTTCCTCTAGTCCCATTAAGGTGTATTTGTGGAGATTCTTGTGCTGGGCCATATATCAGCTCATCTTGTCGTCCTTTCTTACATAGATGCCTTCATGAATTTTCTTGAAACAATCCTGGCTAACATTGATTAAGGAACCATTTTGGGAGAGGTTCTTTATTAGATCTACTATAAAATACCGATTCCATGGGGGACCTTTAAAGTCCATTGCCTAGCCCCAGACTCCAATTCTGCGCTTATCCTCCATTATTCCCCTTCACTCACTATGCTCAAAAATCAGCTCCAAAGGAAGCTGACCACATCACTTGCCCATACTCTTCCCCTTTGAAATAACATCGCACAGCTTTGATGTTTGTTTCTATACATATTTGCGTTGTCCTTCAATAGATGGGAAGCACTTTGAAAGTAGAGATTACTTTATTCTGCTTGCTGTATTGCTGACACCTAAATTAGTGACTGGAACATAAGAGATTTTTATTGAGCAAAAGATCAGACATGTTTGTACCTTGACAATGATGCTTCCTTCTTCAAATATTAGAGATGAAGTTATTTTAGACACTCGGGGTAGATGAAATGAAGCATTAAAGTGATTCATTTATCACTGATTGTCCTTTGTTCTCAGAGAGGACCAGAATGTCATCACTATGTTAGAGTCAAGTTATAGTGGGTCTGACTGTGGCTGCTCAGACCAACATGAGATCTGAACACCACCACAAGTTGGGCACAAATAGACAGAGACACCCCCCAAATCTCTACCCGGTGCTTGTTACAGGGCAATATATTTCCTTTACTTTTATGGAGATGGATAGTAGAGGTGTCTTTGAAATCCTGGGGGATGACCTCCTCTTGCCATATAAGCTGGAATAATGGGGGTGAGCAATCCCTAAATTTGCACATCTCCTATTTCTTCTGAGCTACTTCAGTTATGTTTTGCTTATACAGCACATCTCTGATAAATGCATGGCTATGCTTAGGAGTCCTGTGTCAGCATCTCCCATGTCCTGCAATCAATTCCAAAGTTCTAAAGAGACACCTTGATAGTGTCCTTTCTGACCATGGGCCATGTAAGCATATATTCTGTGTGAGTTCTCCATAAAATAATCTTTGAATAATAGCATTAGAGAAATGTGGCCATCCCAGTGCTGGTGGGCTCTTTGCAGTAGATTTGGAAGCTTGGAAATTTAGTTTGAGAGAGACCAAGGGATCTTCAGAGTGTTCCTAAGACAATGAAAATGAAAGTGATCCAATCTCCTAGTATGGTGCTGATACACTGTCCAGGTTTCATAGACATACAACAATGAGATTAGCACAGTGGCTCTGTGACCTGCAATTTGGCAGTAATCTAATACCTTTCATCTCCTACATCTTCCTTCAGAGCCTCCAAACACTGAGCTAGCTCTGGTAATGCATTTGTCAATCTCATCCTCATTGGGGACCTCCCTGGAAAGTATCCTGCCAAGGTAATGAACTGGTCATCCATAGCATTCAAAACTTCTCCGTTTGATGTGATCAGTTGTTCCCTTCCATACGTGGATAGTGTGGTGCTGGCTTATGGGACACCTGTGTTCTCTTGGTGTTAATTGTCAGGCCAAAATTAACACAAGCAGCAAAAAATTGAACCATGCCTTCTGGCATCACGGCTTTAGAGGCTGTCTTCAGGTCACCATCATCTCCCTCCATTTTGATCTTGGCTCGTAACCTTTTCAAGTTGAAGAATTCACCATCAGTGCAGTATTTGACCTTAATGCTGCATTCATCTCATTGAAGGTATGTTCAGCATGGCTGAAAGCATCATGCTACAAAGCATGGGAGGAAACATACAGCCTTGTTTCACTCCATTGGCGACAGAGAAAGTACAAGGGCATCATCCATTACCAGAACCCAGACAAGCACGGTGTTGTGAAATTGATGTACAATACTGCTGAACTTGGCAGTACAAGTTCAAACAAATTTTGACAATTTTCTGCCAACCCTCATGACTGAAAGTATCAAAGGCCTTGGTCAGATCTATGAATGTTGTGTACAGACCTCTGTTCTACTCTTGGCATTTCTCCTGGAATTGTTGAGTAGCAAACATCATATTGACAGTTCTTTGGCCCTTTCTGAATTCATACTGACTTTCAAGTAGATGGCCATCTTCCAAGTTAAGGAGGATTCTGGCAAGAATCTTGCTAGCAGTGACTAAGACAGAAACATCCCGCAGACCCCTACCCTGTGATTGTTACAGGACATATTTCCTTTACTTTTATAGAGATGACAGTAGAGGTATCTTTGAAATCCAGGGGACAACTTCCTCTTGCCATATAAGCTGAAAATTTCAGTTAGCTTTTGTGTGAGCAATGGAATTACCCCCTTGTATATCTCAGCTGGAATAGAAACAGCACCAGGTACTTAGATACAGGAGAGAAGTTTAATATCATTCAAAACATCTTCAGTTGGAACTTTTTGTAAAGAGGGAATGACTGCAACCTGAGGTAAATGTTAGATGACTTTAGCATTGAATGATGGTCTGTTGACTGAACTATAGAAATATTCACCCATCTCTCCAGGATCCTTATCACTAATCAATGTGACTCCAACAGCACAGAGGCACCATATGTCTTTGGTCCATAAACAGCTTTCAAGGCATCATAAAAATGCTATGGATAGTTACCATCAATATAACATGGAATTTCATCTGCTTTACTGAGCCGAGAGGTTCTTTTGTACTTTTGTTGGAGTTAAATGTTGCATTCTTAGAGAACTATCCTACTGGTAAATCTAATGGAGTTCTCATTCTTCTTTTAGTAGCTTCTGAATTTCGCTAGCATTTTCATCAAACCAGTCTAGAAGTTTACAAATATTTTGACCCAGATAGGCAATGCAGTACTGGCACATCAAATCTCTGAAAACCTGTCCTTTCCTGTTCTGTTCCACTGATGCCAATCATATATTGGCTCAACTTTCCTTCCAAGTTAGCAACAAACTATTCTTGCTCAGAAAAGCACTCTAATCTGTGAGCATTGTCTTCTCATAGTCATTTTGCTTTGGGGCTATCACTTTTGTTGACTGAATATTTGACTTGGAAAAAGGATAAGTCTGTGATCAGTCCAGCATGCTGCGTCACACATTGCCTTTGTTATTCTTGCATCCTGTCTGTCTCATCTCCCTATGATCACATAGTCTATTAAATGTTAATGTTTGTTGTGAGGGTGCCTCCATGAAGTTTTATTGCATTTGGGTTAGCAGAAAACTGTTGGTGATGACTCTAAAGATCTAAGAAGAAGAGAGAAAGTGAAGGCACATTTGTAACAGTCATTTCAGAAAGTTTAGTTACAATAGGCAAGAAAGATAGGGGATGATGGCCAGTGGAGGGTAGATGAATTAAGTGAAGATGTTTTTTGAAGATGGATAAGACAAGAGGATATTTGTACATGGTAGTACACCAATTGGGAGACAGGCAGATTTTGAGGATAAACAAGAGAGTGGAAATGATAGAGGGAGCAATCTGGTGAAGGAGTATGTAATAGGAACACTTCTGAGTATGTCTCTTTATAAACAAGAACAAGGAAGGACTACCTCTTTTTATGAAGTAAGGTTAAATGTGGAGATAGTGACAGAAGGCATCTGAATCATGAGAAAAAAAAAGGACACGGGAGGAGGGAGAGTTCTTAGAGAATGACTTTGGGTTTTCTTTTTTTCAGTGAAATGAGATGAATATTACTCTATTTGGGGTAATAGAGTATTATTGTGCTATGAGAAATTATGAGGGAAGTGGTTTCAAGAAAAACATGACACTAACTATATAAAGTGATACAATGGGAAATGACAAGAACCAGGAGATCATCATGTTGAGCAATAGCAATGTTTTAATGATGATCAACTGTGAACACTTGACCACTCTGATAAATATAATGATCCAAGAAATCTAAAGATCCATACTAAATCCAGTTTGAGGTGAGACAATTGGCTCTGGATTTAGAACTCTTATCCTTTTAAAATAGCCTCTGATCTGATTGCCATTCAATTTAGTGAGGTTTTAATTTGTTTTCAAATAAGCTTCTCAAATACATACACTTAATTATTCTTGTTAAATACACATGATTTTACATCTATAATTGATATAATCTTGTTTGTCGTTACAGACAAGAAAATTTGGAACTCAACTTAAAAAGAGAAGAATATTAAAATAAATGATAAATTTCAGGGGGATTTTTTTAAAAATAAAATTAATCCCATGAGGTATGTATGTGTGAGAGTGTATGCATCTCTGTGTGTATACACAAGTATGTATATAGATAGAACCATCTGGGGATTCATTTAAGAAGCCAGGAATTTAACACTTGTAAGACAAAACCAGGGAGACACATGATCGCTATCTTCATGAATTTGAAGGACTCGATTGGGAAAAAGGAATTAAATTTACTCTTCTTTCCACAAGGGAAAGAAGTCTAAGAGAGAGGGGGAGAATTGCAAAGAAGGGAACTTTTAGTAAAACATACAGAAATAAATACGATAATAATAGTGTTTAAGCTTCACCAGTTTTTTGTATTCTTTCATTTGATCTTCGTGAAAACTCTGTGAGGGAGATGATATTATTATTTCCATTTTATCACTGAAGTGTCTTGCCCCAAATCCTCTGATTAGTAAGCTATTGAGGCAGGTATTTGAACACTGAACTCTAAAAATCTCCTACTTTATCCATTTCACCAATTAATTGCCAGTGCTCTCCTAAAGTGGAATACGTTACTTCAAGAAGTAATGAGTCCCCCTCCCTGGAAGTCTTCTAGAAAAACAGAGCCTATTTCTCAGAGATTTTCTTGAAGGGATATTCAATCAGAGTTGGGTTCAGATCTAATCTCTAAAGGAAGAGTTCGGTAGTTCCCAACTAAATGTTTTTTGAGTCTGAGTAAGGGAGGAAATCTATTGATGCATAACGGTGTGAAAAAGAATGTAATCATTTCAACACCATTCTTTTGTATGTTCTAAAATAAATATACACTATTGGATGCATGCCAGATCTATGGAACAAATGGTCCTGCCCATTAAGGTCATGAGTGGGCACCCTTCCAGAGCACATTGCTCTAACTTGAACTTTGTTTATTTCTATGTTATCTTTGCACAATATCTCTAGAAGAGAAAGAGAGAGAGAACCCAGTTTGAGGTGAGACAGTTGGCTCTAGGTTTAGAACTCATATCCTTTTAGAACATTCTCTGATTTGATTGCCATTCAATTTAGTGAGGTTTTAATTTGTTTTCAAATAAGCTTCTCAAATACAGACACTTAATTATTTTTGTTAAATACACATCTCCTGTTTGGAAGAGGATGCTGCATTTGGGCGTGTGATAATCTTAATAATAATAAAAAAAATCGGGTCAAGAATACTCTTTAGGAACTATAATATAGTATATGGGAAAATCATTCTTAATTATAATGCAGTGTTTTTGGACAGTAGAAATGATAGCTTAGTATTGAAAGAAGAATTACTATGATTACCATGAATCTCCTTGACAACCAGAACCGTGTTGTGAATATTGAATCTTTTAGAGCTCGATATAGTTTTGGGGGCTTCTCGGTGGTACTATATTCTTTTCTGTTATTTGGGTCTTGAATATACAAAATTAAAATATCATTTTTTTTAAGGAGTCCCTTAAATCCACTGACATTGTCTATGTTTCTTTTCCTGCCCTTCCTCCATAGTCATTAATATTACCCAATATTTGCTTGCTCCCACCTGTGTGCAGGGCAGTGAACCATGAGCAGCTAGACCACCAGTTGAAAGAACATTTTGCTTGCTTTCTATTAAAAGAAATATCCCCATTCTCAGTACTCAGAAACTCAGCTTGGGATATTGGAACTGAAGCTCTTCACAGCTGTTGGGTGTTCCCACTAGAAGAATTAGTTTTAAAAAAAGGAATTTGTCTTGCCTTTTCATTATTCACTTAACATCTCCCCTTCCTTGGGGGTGGGAGGCTGGGGAACAAGTGGAAAATAGTGAATGAAAACTTGTTAAAGCCTATACTCTCCAAATTTCCCCTCTGCCTTTGGCTAAATTCCTGTTTCCCCTGTGAATCATTGCTCCGTACGTAATGTTACCTTTGTGTTTTCTGAAACAGTGCAATCTTCCCAAACATGGTACCACTTCCCTGTTCAGTCTATAGTTCACTAGCTCATGTCTGCTGTTCATCTGTCTATGGTAAAGAGCATACAAACAAAGCTGGGTTCAAACTGAAACGCACATGTCAGCCTTCATTAATATGCACTTTTCTTGTATTTATGTAGTTTTATGCCTATGGGTTGCTTTATCCAAGAGAATTTAAGCTCTTCGAGGCCAGGGAGTCTTTAATTTTGATTTTTGGATCTTCACTCACTGGGTTAATAATTCCTTGCTATGACCTTTCCCAGTAAGATCAGGAGTGAAACAAGGTTGCCCACTATCACCATTACTATTCAATATAGTACGAAACGCTAGCCTCGGCAATAAGAGAGAAAGAGATTCAAGGAATTAGAGTAGGAAATGAGGAAATTAAACTATCACTTTTTGCAGATGACATGATGGTATACTTAGAGAACCCCAAAGACTCTGCTAAAAAGCTACTAGAAATAATTCAAAATTTCAGCAAAGTGGCAGGATACAAAATAAATCCACATAAATCCTCGGCATTTTTATATATCACTAACAAAATGCAACAGCAAGAGATACAAAGAGAAATTCCATTCCAAACAAATGTTGAGAGTATAAAATATTTGGGAATCCATCTACCAAAGAAAAGTCAGGAATTATATGAGAAAAATTACAAAACACTTGCCACAAAAATAAAATCAGATTTAAATAATTGGAAAGACATTCAGTGCTCTTGGATAGGCCGAGCGAATATAATAAAGATGACAATACTCCCCAAACTAATCTATTTATTTAGTGCTATACCAATCAGACTCCCAAGAAACTATTTTAATGACCTAGAAAAAATAACAACAAAATTCATATGGAAGAATAAAAGGTCGAGAATTGCAAGGGAACTAATGAAAAAAAACTCAGAGGAAGGTGGTCTAAGTGTACCTGATCTAAAGCTATATTATATAGCAGCAGTCACCAAAACCATTTGGTATTGGCTACGAAATAGACCGGTAGATCAGTGGAACAGATTAGATACAAAGGACAAAAAAGGGTACATCTATAGCAATCTAATCTTTGACAAACCCAAAGATTCCAACATTAGGGATAAAAATTCATTATTCGGAAAAAACTGTTGGGAAAACTGGAAATTAGTATGGCAGAAATTAGATATGGATCCACACTTAACACCATATACCAAGATAAGATCAAAATGGGTCCATGATTTAGGCATAAAGAGGGAGATAATAAATAGATTAGAGGAACAGAGGATAATCTACCTCTCAGACTTGTGGAGGAGGAAGGAATTTATGACCAGAGGAGAACTAGAGATCATTATTGATCACAAAATAGAAGATTTTGATTACATCAAACTAAAAAGTTTCTGTACAAATGATACTAATGCAAACAAGATTAGAAGGGAAGTAACAAATTGGGAAAATATTTTTAAAAACAAAGGTTCTGACAAAGGTCTCATTTCCAAAATATATAGAGAACTGACCATAATTTATAAGAAACCGAACCATTCTCCAATTGATAAATGGTCAAAGGATATGAACAGACAATTCTCAGAGGGAGAAATTGAAACTATATCCACTCACATGAAAGAGTGTTCCAAATCACTACTGATCAGAGAAATGCAAATTAAGACCACTCTCAGATACCACTACACACCTGTCAGATTGGCTAAGATGACAGGAACAAATAATGATAAATGTTGGAGGGGATGTGGGGAAATTGGGACACTAATACATTGCTGGTGGAGTTGCGAAAGAATCCAGCCATTCTGGAGAGCAATCTGGAATTATGCCCAAAAAGTTATCAAACTGTGCATACCCTTTGACCCAGCAGCGCTACTACTGGGATTATATCCCAAAGAAATACTAAAGAGCGGAAAGAGTCATATATGTGCCAAAATGTTTGTGGCAGCTCTTTTTTGTTGTAGCTAGAAACTGGAAGATGAATGGATGTCCATCAGTTGGAGAATGGTTGGGTAAATTGTGGTATATGAAGGTTATGGAATATTATTGCTCTGTAAGAAATGACCAGCAGGAGGAATACAGAGAGTCCTGGAGAGACTTAAATCAACTGATGCTGAGTGAAATGAGCAGAACCAGAAGATCACTGTACACTTCAACAACAATACTGTATGAGGATGGATTCTGATGGAAGTGGAAATCTTCAACATAAAGAAGATCCAACTCACTTCCAGTTGATCAATGATGGACAGAGGTAGCTACACCCAGAGAAGGAACACTGGGAAGTGAATGTAAATTGTTAGCACTAATATCTGTCTGCCCAGGTTGCATGTACCTTCGGATTCTAATGTTTATTGTGCAACAAGAAAATGATATTCACACACATGTATTGTACCTAGACTATATTGTAACACATGTAAAATGTATGGGATTGCCTGTCATCGGGGGGAGGGAAGGGGGGTAATTTGGAAAAATGAATAAAAAAAAAAATAATTCCTTGCTATGTGCCAAGAACTGGACTAAGTACTAAGTCTACAAAAACAAATTTGAATATTAGTTTGCATAATATATATAACAAATGATCCAAAAGTCTTAGTTTGGTTTTTAGACTCTGATTTGCTTATGAGATACCCTATATAGATGTACATATACATTAGATTTGAGTTAATTGTTTACTTAACTAAATATATATAATTATATATACAACAAATAGATTATAATATGGGTATACGTATATATACATATAACATATATACATTATTATACATATATTATAATCTATTTGTTGTCTTTATAGGAAGCACCACCATCAGTAACATATGTTAGTGCATACACTTTAGGCCTTCAATTTCATGATTCTAAAACAACTGACTTTAGATGAGAAATTCCCTTCCCCTGATGCAGAATGTAGCTAGTTTGGCAACTCATACTCTGAGAAAATTGTTGGGGCACAAAGAGGTAGAAGGATCCCAAGTCTTTCCTGCCTCTGAGGTTAACTTTCTTCTCTGCATTTCATATAATTGTACGTGTAGGATGCCCTCTCCCTCCATTCCTGCAGCTGGGATTTGCCTCTGTGGTCAGGGTCCCCAGAAATTGTCTAAGTACTATCTCCTTGGGGTTTTAGGGGTCATTCTGAGCACTGAGAGCACTTCTATTCAACTAACTCCCTTTCCTGCATTTCCCATGAGTTGTCAGCTTGACAATTCACTTTTAGAAAGTATATATTTACTAATAATGTAATAATGCATGTGTGTGTGTGTGTGTGTGTGTGTGTGTGTGTGTGTGTGTGTGTAATGAATAATAAGGACAGTTATAGAAAAAATGCCTCCAAATTGGCATTGTACACTCCTCTAGCATGGAAATGTTCAAAGTCCCTGGGAGAGTGGGCTCAAGCTTCTACATAAAAACACAAGTGAGATAGATTTGTAAAGAAGAAATGTAGCCAAAGAGACACCTGGCCAGTCCTGGTTACCACAAGGCAGTTTCTCCTTCACTGAGATTACAATGAAGTTCTCGTTAGGTAGATCTTTCTCTGTGGAACAGAGGATCTAAGATGTGTTAGAGTCCATAGCTTCGCCCTTTCTTGGTCAGCAGGAATCTCACTACCTGACACTGTCACTATACTCAGTAACTGTCCTTTCACATCAATCTGCAGATACTCCTTCTACTGGCCAGGTCTGGTCTGGCAACCACTAGTACTGTCTCCAGTTCCTAGTTGGACCAACTTGTGGTTCTGATTGATCTCCCAAACTCAAATAGGCAGAGGGTGCAGAGAAGAGAGGAGACATTCTCTATTCTCTCCAGGTAATTCCTTTTCAGGGATTTGGATGTAGTTCTTCCATCACTCAACTAGTCTACCTTCTGAATGAATGATTCCAAACCACAGGGTGGTAATAACAACAACAATTAACATTTATATAACGACATATATAATGTGCTAAACAAGGCATTTTTCCAAATATTCATTTCATTTGAAACTCACCACAACCTTGGGAAGTAGGTACTGTCATTATAGTTGAGGAAACAAATAGTGGTAAAGAGACTTGCCTAGGGTCATACAGCTAGTTAGTGAATGAGTCAGGAATTGATAGACTCCAGGTCCAGGGCTTTCTATCTATTAACCAGCAACAGCTAAAATGTAATTCCTATCAACCAAACACAAGATATTCCTGGGTGATGCCATCTGTTTTTTTATGCAACCATCCCAAATCTGTGTCCTTTAAAGTAATTAAGGACCTAGGCATAGCATTTAAAATTTTAACTGATTGCTTGATTGAGATAAAACATTTACATATGTTTAAAAGACCCAAGTTTGCCCCCCCCCCACACACACACCAAGTGTATGACCCTAGGCAAGTCACTTCATCTCCAAGTCTTAGTATTCTCATGTATAAAATGGAAATTCTAATAACACTGACCTCTGGAGGCTGTTGTGAGGATCAAAATCAGATATTTGTAAAAGCACTTTGAACCATACTTGACACGTAGTACTCAATATAGAAATGTTAGTTATAAAAAGTGTTATTGTTACTGTTTTTATTCAACA